>NC_056751.1:690816415-691103915 GCF_019279795.1 Protopterus annectens
CAAATCTTACAAGCCCTGCAGGCATATGTTCCTTTACGCTGTGAGGTAAACCTTTCACTTGTTCTGTTGTTTTTATAAGTGAGGGGGATATTGCTACTGTCAGTTATAATTTGGATGAGATGTCTGCATACAAAGTTACTTTAAAGGATTTGGAGGACAAACTATATAAACATAAATGCCTTTTGTGGCAGAGCTATCATTTTGAAGCTGCTGTTTTTCATAAGGTGATACCTAGAGGGCTTAGGGTGCTAAAAATGCCTTCCTATGGTGATAGCTACCCAGAGCTCTTAAAAAAGTGGCAGGTTTTGAACCTACAATTAAGCATTGACTACATGCTTTTGATTAATGACTTTTTTTCACCAGAAGAAGAGACTTTAGCGAGTGAGATCAATAACCTCACAATTCATCTTACGGACTCATATAAGGGTGAAGTTTACACCAAACTCATGGATGACGTACTATTAAATGTTTTTCTCTATGAGATGAAACTTGAAAAACAAAAAACTCTGCAGTTTTTGCTGATTTTCGAGCCAGTAATGTCTTTTCCTGGCCCAGGACTGCTCAGCCAATGGGTTTGCCTGTCAGCTCATTGGAGGCGGAGCAACGGACTAGTGTAAGGAGCCTTGATAATGGAGGCAATACGCATGTAGGAGTGCACTGTTGATTTAGTGATGCTGTTAATAACAAAAGTAATGCTACTTGCAACCGTAACACTAGTAGTAATCTTAGTTTCTACAAGTGAAGGAAATGGATTTTCTAATTTACAGCATTCTACTGGGACAGCTGCTAACAACATCAATTGCAATACTAGCTGAGCTTAGATACAGCGCAGCTAGTGGTAACATCGTTGAGCCAGCAAAACCTGGATGTTGAACTGCCTGTGTTATCCCATTCAAGAGGACAAGACTCACTTTGTGAGTCGATAGAACTAGTGGAGCATGGAGAATGAGTCTCCTTGTCTCTGGACAATCAGAATGAACTTTTTCTCAATGTAAGTAATGTAAATGTTGGTAACACAGTTAATATTATTGACAATGTTAGTTCATGTGATGATTCAATGTCGATGCACAGAATAAGTCTATAGAGAACTGTAATGCCTCCCTAATGTTTAGTAATGTGCAGGGTAGTAATATGGGCATTTTAAGTACAGAACCTGCTGTCAGACCCAAGGTGGTGACAACAGTTAACAATGGTAACAATGCTTTTTTTTAAAAAAACAAACAAGGTGCAGGTAATTCCCATCATCCAGTGTTTTTTTAGAGAAGACCCTACCCATAAGGCAGGACATATGGGTGGGGTGGTCTAAGAGCTGCAGGAGATGAGGGAGGGTATAGTGCAACCCCTCAGCTTACAACAAGGGTCCAACCACATGCAATCACAAGTGAATAACTTGATCTTTAACTTGTCTTCTGTGGATTTAACTACAGAACAGTTATCTATTTTAAATAGAGGTCTATCATTTGTACCAGCTAACAAGATGAATTTAGTTGACACAATTCTAGAATTAAATATGTTTGCTAGGAATACTATGCTTAAAACCATTTTTGTGAATGGGGATGTGAATACCACTAATGTATGCGAATTTAAAAAACCTAGTTGTTACATATCTAACAATTATCCTGCTATGGAGGCATTTATAAAGATGTGTGAGGATGACCTGAGAAAATCAGTTAATGAGAGATCCAAGAACTGTTTTTACAATCTTACTATGAAGGAGAGTGTGGCACTAGGGGCATTGACTAGGGCTGAGCATTTGGTCATTAGGCCTGCTGACAAGGGTGGTGGGATAGTCATCTTTGACACCATGGAATATCTTGAGAAAATGCGTGAGATGTTATATGATGACAAAGTGTATGCTATATTACAGAAATTTCAGGTGAATGGCATCATAGACAGGTTGAATTTCTACACGTATGATTTATTGATGACTGATCAAACTGACTATTCACTATACACATATTTTTCTGTACAGCATCCCACAATACCAGTCATATATGGCCTACCCAAAGTTCATAAAGATCCTTTGAATCCACCTCTCTGACCCATTGTATCGGGCAGAGGATCGCTCACTGAGCCTATGTCTATATATGTGGAGAAACAGCTCAGAAATGTATTGAATACAATAGAGACTGTATTGAGGGACAGCAAACAGTTCTTGGAGCAACTGTATGTTTAGGCCAGTCCTAGGAATGATACTAATATCTGCAATGTATTCTTTGTAACACTAGATGTGAATTCTTTATTTACAGTGATCCCCAGTGATGAGGGAATTGAGAATGTAAGGCTCTTTTTAACTAAAGAGAGTAACTTCTCTACCACTAAGGTCAATATGATCTGTGCCATATTGGATTTGATCTTAGAAAATAACATATTTCCTTTTGAAAATGAGTTTTTCCTCCAGAAAGTGGGGGTCGCTATAGGTATAGCATGTGCGAATACATGCCAACATCGTACTGGCCCAATGGGAGAAAGAGATGTCTTTTTGTTGTGACATGTTTAAGCAACATGTCACCTTTTATAAACGTTTTGTTGATGACATCTTTTTCACATGGCATGGCAATGAGATACAGCTAGAAAGTTTTGTAAGTTTTCTAGGGAGCACCACCTCCTATCTCTCTTTTTCTCTACAGCACTCTCAAACTAAGACTGATTTCTTGGACATTAATTTGAACAAGAATATGTTTGGTAACATTTCAGCTAGGTTATACAGAAAAAGCTGTAAGAAAAACAATATTCTTCATCATTCCAGCATGCACCGCAGATACGCAACTAGGAATATAGTTAAGAATCAAGTATTATGTTGTAAGAGATTACATACTGATGAGGGAAACCTTGAAGAGGTGTTAGATAGTCTGCGTGTAGATCTTATGAACAGGGGCTATAAAGTTTATGAGCTTAATAAAGCTATGGAAAAAGTGAGCTCTCTTGAAAATAATAAAACCAGACACTATTTTTCTGAAGAAATCACTGCTAATGTACATGATGAAGGGAGAAAGTGTGTTGAGATGGTGAATAGGCTGTGTTTAACTTTTTCTAGTGATGTTAACAAGATCTGTGAGATAGTAAAAAAGAACTGGCCTATTTTACTTACAGATCCTCAAATTAGCAGAGTTGTAGGGTCCACTGCTAGATTTAGCTTTAAGAATAGTAAGAATATGAAGCAACGCCTGTATTTTAAAAGAACAGAACAAGTGAAAGGTTTACCTCACAGAGTAAAGGAACATATGCCTGCAGAGCTTTTAAGATTTGCTGTAATATATGGTCAACTTGTATGGTTGTGCATCCGGTACACTCAAAATCAGTAGAATTCTCTTTCTGTGCAGACTGTTGCACTAAGAATATAGTTTATCTGGCCAAGTGTAATTCATGCAGTGCATTTTATGTAGGCAAAACGAATTGTATGTTGAAGGAGAGGGTCATGGAACATTTGAATGACATACGTAATAATAAATTAACAAATGCACTACCAAAACATGTATCAGACTGTGGTATTTACCATAATTTTAAATTCTTAGTTTTACAAAAAAATTAATGAGAGCTTAAGAGAAGGAGATCTACGTAATGAAACTGAATACACAGAGCTGAGATGGATTGTTGATTTTAAGGCTTATGTTCCACCTGGCTTGACCAGTGCTGTCTCTTTAAAACCTCTCTTAAGAAAAAGAGGTTTGCCACATTCAATTTTACTGTCTGTTTTTATTGGTTGTTACATGTATTTAAATTGTAAGTTGCATTTATATCACATTATCGAAATATGAAAATAGAAAACGCCTCAAAACATCTAAACATGAAAATATTGAACATTCAGAACAGCTAATTTTTTCCCATGGAAAAAATTTGCTGCTCCAAAACACATACACACAACACAAGCACATCGAACAAACAGCAACCACACACATACAGTTAAATTCCTACATCTAACGCTACACTAAACTAAACATACACTACTATCTACCCACTTACCTTAACCCAAACCCTAACCCAAAGGTCCGTCACTATCGCACACTCACCTAACCTGCGCCCTAACCCTAACTCACTTAAACCGCCCCTAACCCTAAAGTCTGTCACTATCGCACACAAGCTTAACCTGCGCCCTAACCCTAACTCACTTAACCACCCCTAACCCTAACATACAAACAATTACACACTTACCTGAACCCAACCCGTAACTTTCCACCACAGCACTAAGAATAGCGAAGCCACAGAAACGGCCAACCAAATTCTTTCCCAAGGAAAGAATTTGCTGTTCTGCAGCTTCGCTATTCTTAGCATTCGCTGAATAGTGTTCGACATCAGAACATTCGAAGTTTTAATACTTCGATGTTCTGATATAGACCCTTGTAAGTTTGTAGAAGTTTTTTTATTAAGATCTGAAGAAGAGGGTAACTGCGAAAGCGCTTACGTAATTTATTATTTTATTGGTAATAAAAGTGTGTTTTGTTCTCCAGCCTTCACGCCTTTTTATTCTACTTTATTCATGTTTTTTAGGTTTGTTGGTTCCACCACTTTCTTTTTACTTTATTGAAAAGGGAATTTTCCCTTATCCGCACCATAGTACGACTGGCATAATGAGCATACTTATCTGAAAGTACTGCTTCGGTGAACAGCACTTTCGGTTAAGTATGCTCGGAGATTTCTGCTTCGGCGGAAAGTGCATTCGAGGATCTGTATGGATCCCATATATCTATATATCTATATATATATATATATATATATATATATATATATATATATATAGCGAAAATGCTGGACATCGAACTCTTATTGTGGGGTGCTGCTCCCCCCACACCCCCCACTAACTATATATTCCAACTCCGAGATCGCACTACATTGAGGAAAATGCAAATATCCCACTCATCACTGTACCACGACCCCACAAACACACTTTCGATTTCCAGCATTTTCACTCATGTGAGCGTTCGCTGAAAACAACTTTGATATAGACTATATATATATATATATATATATATATATATATATATATATATATATATATATATATATATATATATATAGACATATATATATAATGTGTGTGTGTGCGTGTGTGATATGTATGGATCTACTTCAGAAGCTCAACATAATAGAAAGTTGAATTTCATATGGTCTAGACAATATGATCAACTTCTAAAAAAATTAAACAATGGAAAATGATAAAAAATCTGCATTTTTGCAGGGGGGCAATGCCCCCAGTACCCCCCACACCCCAAGCATATTATATATACCAACTTGGAGATCACACTAAGTGGGTATATATATCTATATATCTATATATATATATATATATATATATATATATATATATATAGATAGATACATCTATATATATATATATATATATATGTATATATATAGATAGATAGATATATATATTAAATATAGGTAATTATGTTTATATATAGATATATATATATATATATAAATATATATATATATATATATTAGATATAGATAATTATGTTTATGTATGTATATATATATATATATATATATATATATATATTTATTAGATATAGATAATTATGTTTATTTATATATATATATATATATATATATATATATATATATATATATATATATATATATATATATATATATATACACACACATATAAAATGCCTGTATTATTCGTGTCTTGCTCATCTAAATGGTACTAATGACCCTAATATAGCCTCAGTGTCTAATATCACTTCACAGTGGACTTACAAACTGAATACTTTAATTAACAGATCAGGACAGAAAGTAGGAACAGGAGACTGGAGGGGGCATAATAGGTGTCTGGAAATAAGAACGGAAATCTTTTGGTGGGGTTGGCTTAGTCCTTTAGAGAGGGGCCTGTTGGTAAGATTTGTGGGTTATTATAATGGTTAAGGTATTAATCTTACAGACCCAAGGTACAAGGTTTGAGTCTTACCTTTGAAAGGGAATTTTTATAGGCTTAAAAATGGCCTGGCTGGACTTGTGCTTACCCATGAACCTGTAGGAGTTGATAGGTAGTCTAAAGGTAGTAAAGGGGATGATACTTATTAGCACTTAGTTTCAGAGCATTTGCTTAATAGAGGGTTTGTGTTAGATTATTACTGATCAGAAGGTAGAATAGTTGAAGATTATATACATACAGTTATATTGTGGAGTGCATGATGAATGTGTGTTGGGGCAAAATTATAGTAGAAGATGTTCAGAAAAATCCTGCACCAGCCAAGGAGTCCTCAGTAAACGAAAAGTAGTGAATGATGAAAGAAAAACCTCGGACTCACCACGAAATAAACTAAATGAAACTTTAATGAACAATCGGTAAGCGCTTTCACGTATCTATGATACACTTCCTCAGACCATAACATTAAACTAAAAACAGTGAGCTTATATAATGCAACATCCTCATGGCTCAATATAATTAAATACTTATTCAATTAGACTTACTCTAAGAGTGAACTCTTAAAGTAATAGTTCACTAAACATGTATTCAAAATATATTTAGATATGTTTAAAAAACTGGGAACATCTTAAGAACTGTACTGATATTAGAACCTTCATATTAACTTAAAACACATTTGTGCAAAAATCTACCTGATTGATGAGCTTACATATATAAAATAAAATAAAATAAGAAATAAAAAATAAAAAATATATATATACATATATGTATAAATACAATATGTCAATAAATATAGTCCCAATTAAGGAACAATAGCAAATAGCTTTGCAATTGCTAAGGAAAATAACCTTCAAGCTATCCAAAAACGACCTATCATTAGTAAAAATTCTTTTATCTAGTTAAAACACCATAACTTAATCTAGCTAGATATATAAAAAATATATAAAAATACATAAAAACGAGCGAATATTCAAACATGGTATAAAACGCAACTTCATTAGATAAAGATAAATGTCTTAAACAAGAAAAATGCTAAGGTATACAGGAATGAGTACAATGATGCTCATAAATATAAAACATTGTGAATGCAAAAATATTGTGAATACAAAAATATAATTGAGACCTAAATGCTCATGTATATACATGTGCTTATATGAAAATACTTTGATAAACATGATAAAGTACTGAAAATGCACATAGATATAGAACATTATAGATGCATAGATAAATGTTCAGAATTTTCAAAATATAGATACTCATATGAACGTTTGTCCATATAGATATAATTGAAATATACCTAGTGTACATTACAGCCATAAAAACTATCTGCATAATCTTCTAAGACAGTCTTAAAATAAAAGCAGATTATTTCCTTAGGGCCAAATGCGATCTTAAAGAAACATATGTATTCAACCCTGGGGGGTAGTGTGCTTTCAACTTAAAAATCCAACGTAGCTCCTTGGTCTCTAGCAAACTCATAAAATCTCCACCTTTCCCACTCTCTTTAACTATCTGTAATACTCTAAATACGAAAGAATGGTTGGAATAGGATATGACATGCCTAGCCAAGGCATTTAATTCATTCTTGTTCTTGATATCATATTGATGGTTGTATATTCTGTTCTTTAGCTTTCTCTTGGTAAGGCCAATATAAAAAGCTGAACAAGAGTCACACGTTGCTATGTATATTAAACCTGTAGTCTCACATGTGGCTTCAAACCTAGGTACAAAAGAATAGTTAACAGTAGGATGCATAAATAGTTGTTCCTTAGAAATGAATTTACAATAATTGCAATGACTGCAGGGGAAGGTACCATGTCTAGTATAGCATATGTGCTTTATAGGGGATACTTCAGGCAACCTATCACACAAAAGTCTTTTTAAATTGTTGTTATTCCTATAGGTAAAAGCCGGTCAATTACCTACCAATTTTAAAGTTTGTGGATCAGTGGTTAGAATCTTCCAATTATTTGAGATAATACCTTTCAAGGAAAGAAAATCATTAGTATATGTAGTTAGAAAGTGTAACCTATCTGTCGGTTCTTTATAATACTTCTTAAAACTCTTGTCTGTAGAGGTTGCTATTCTAGCGTCCTTGTTCAGTGGTAAAGCATCTCCCAAAACCTCCTTTCTAATATACTGAACCAGATCTTTGTCATAACTCCTATCAATAAAGATCTTTTCTAATTTATCTGCTTCTGAGGCTAAATCCTTCTCATCCTTACATAACTTCGAAATTCTAAGGAACTGACTTTTGACAATACCTCTAAACGTGTGGCGTGGATGCATGCTGTTGTACGGCAAAATGGTGTTCTTCCAGCATGTCTTCCTATGCAACTTAGGTACCAGTCTTCCCCCTCTAATGTCTAAGGTGATGTCCAAGAAACTAACTGAGTCATAAGATGCTTCAATGGTAAACCTTAAAAAATGCGTGGTAGACTCAAGGTATTCCTTAAACAGAAGAAACTCTTCTGGGGTACCATCCCAAACAATTAAAATACCATCCACAAAACGCCTGTATAACAAGATCCTACTAAAACATTGATGGTTAAATACAAACTGTCTCTCCCACTGGTATACCACAAGATTGGAGTACGTATTAGCACAGGGGGTGCCCATAGCTACACCCGACTCTTGCAGAAATAGGCACCCCCTGAAACTAAAAACGTTATTGTATAACACCAAGTCTAAAAGTTGGCATATGAGTATTTCTTGATTCGTGTCAAAAGCTGGAAATATCTGTAGCAATTCCCTAACTGACTGTATACCCTCCTCATTGGGTATACTAGTGAAAAGGCTCTGGACATCCATAGTAATAAGTAAATGCTGATTTTTTACTAGTTCTATATCCATATTATCTATAAAAGCTATAAGTTCATACGTATCTTTCAAAATACTGGGAATTTCAGATAAAATGGGTCTAAGTATGTCTTCCAGATAAACTGAGATATTCTCCGTAGACCATTTGCTTCCTGACACTATCGGTCGTAGTGGAGGTGGGAGGACATTTTTGTGCATTTTAGGCAATCCCTTTATTACAGGGGTATGGGGCCACTCATTATAAAAGAAGTCATACAATTCCTTAGTGATCTGGTGACACATTAACAGATCATACAACGTGTCTTGAACATGTTTGATTATTTTATCTAGCCTCACCTGGTCTATCTGAGAATAAGTAGAGGTATCAGTTAGCATAGAAAACATAAGACATACATACTGCTCAGTATCAAATATGACAATACCCCCTCACTTGTCCGCAGGTCTTAGCGTTAATGTTGACTCATTCATAAAATAGTGTAAAGATCTCTTTTCATTTTCAGATATATTAAAATAAGCACATTTCCTTAGGCCTCCATAAAAATATTCATACAAGTCTTGCTCACAAGTTTTTATGAAACAATCAACGTGAGCTGGTAGTATAGGAGAAAAAGCACTTTTCTTCTTATGCTTGGATACGCTGGATGATGCAAGGTTAATTTCATCAGCAGAACCAGTTTTAAAAAACAACTTTAAAGCCACTGTTCTACCAAACATACGAACGTCATTTAAAACATCTGACAAATTACTTCCCTGAGAGGGAATGAAAGAAAGCCCTCTGTTCAAAAGGCTCATGTCATGGATTGTAAGTACATACCTAGATAAATTGAAGTAAAGTGGTTCTAGGGTCTCTGCCTTCTTCTTGGTTGCACAAAAGTTTCTCCTGAAAACTTCCGCTTCTTCCTTTCCCAACTCTCTGCCCGGTTGCATTGAAAGACAGTTTTTCTTATAGGAAGTGGTAAAAAATGGGAATCATCCATAGCTGCAACCTTGCGTATAGCTCCTGTATTCCTCATGGCTCCTAAATTACGATTTGCCTCTTGATTGGGCAAAGGTGTAGAAAAAACTGTAGCTGAATCCATGATGGTGGGTAATTCAGGAGGTGTAACGTATATTTCATCAGATACTTCACTAACAGAAGCTACAGCTGGGGCCGTAGATGAAGATCCAATCGAGTTCGACGCTACTAGTGTACGTTCAGATGGCGCTGAATTTAGAACTTGGTTCTCAGTTTGTATGACACGATCCGTTCTCCTCGGCCAAATAAAAACATTTCCGGTGGCGAAATCCGTATGGTCACGTTGTAATTTGCGATGTTTGATCTGTTGTAATTTTGAAGCATAATTGTTAACTTGTCTGTACACTGAATCAAGTCTTTTTTGACAAAATTCTTCTTGAAAAGTGTCCTTAATTTCTTGGTTAAGCAAATTGACTTGAGATAACAGCTGACTCTTAATAGGACCAAAATAGTCTAATAAAAGTTGCATATACTTATAGCCAGCCTCAAGGTTAATTTCCTGCCACTTCTTCAATAAGGCAGGGTGGCTCTCCCCATAGGTTGGCATGCATAATATACGCATTGCACACTTACCTGAACCCAACCCGTAACTTTCCACCACAGCACTAAGAATAGCGAAGCCACAGAAACGGCCAACCAAATTCTTTCCCAAGGAAAGAATTTGCTGTTCTGCAGCTTCGCTATTCTTAGCATTCGCTGAATAGTGTTCGACATCAGAACATTCGAAGTTTTAATACTTCGATGTTCTGATATAGACCCTTGTAAGTTTGTAGAAGTTTTTTATTAAGATCTGAAGAAGAGGGTAACTGTGAAAGCGCTTACGTAATTTATTATTTTATTGGTAATAAAAGTGTGTTTTGTTCTCCAGCCATCACGCCTTTTTATTCTACTTTATTCATGTTTTTTGGGTTTGTTGGTTCCACCACTTTCTTTTTACTTTATTGAAAAGGGAATTTTCCCTTATCCGCACCATAGTACGACCGGCATAATGAGCATACTTATCTGAAAGTACTGCTTCGGTGAACAGCATTTTCGGTTAAGTATGCTCGGAGATTTCTGCTTCGGCGGGAAGTGCATTCGAGGATCTGTATGGATCCCATATATCTATATATCTATATATATATATATATATATATATATATATATATATATATATATATATATATATATCTATATATATATTAGACAACCGAAAGTTGTTTTCAGCGAACGCTCACATGAGCGAAAATGCTGGACATCGAACTCTTATTGTGGGGTGCTGCTCCCCCCACACCCCCCACTAACTATATATTCCAACTCCGAGATCACACTACATTGAGGAAAATGCAAATATCCCACTCATCACTGTACCACGACCCCACAAACACGCTTTCGATTTCCAGCATTTTCACTCATGTGAGCGTTCGCTGAAAACAACTTTGATATAGACTATATATATATATATATATATATATATATATATATATATATATATATATATATATATATATATATATACATATATATAATGTGTGTGTGTGTGCATGTGTGATATGTATGGATCTACTTCAGAAGCTCAACATAATAGAAAGTTGAATTTCATATGGTCTAGACAATATGATCAACTTCTAAAAAAATTAAACAATGGAAAATGATAAAAAATCTGCATTTTTGCAGGGGGGCAATGCCCCCAGTACCCCCCACACCCCAAGCATATTATATATACCAACTTGGAGATCACACTAAGTGGGTATATATATATATATATATATATATATATATATATATATATATAGATAGATACATCTATATATATATATATATATATATTAAATATAGATAATTATGTTTATGTATATATATATATATATGTATATATATATATTAGATATAGATAATTATGTTTATGTATATATATATATATATATATATATATATATATTAGATATAGATAATTATGTTTATTTATATATATATATATATATACACACACATATAAAATGCCTGTATTATTCGTGTCTTGCTCATCTAAATGGTACTAATGACCCTAATATAGCCTAAGTGTCTAATATCACTTCACAGTGGACTTACAAACTGAATAATTTAATTAACAGATCAGGACAGAAAGTAGGAACAGGAGACTGGAGGGGGCATAATAGGTGTCTGGAAATAAGAACGGAAATCTTTTGGTGGGGTTGGCTTAGTCCTTTAGAGAGGGGCCTGTTGGTAAGATTTGTGGGTTATTATAATGGTTAAGGTATTAACCTTACAGACCCAAGGTACAAGGTTTGAGTCTTACCTTTGAAAGGGAATTTTTATAGGCTTAAAAATGGCCTGGCTGGACTTGTGCTTACCCATGAACCTGTAGGAGTTGATAGGTAGTCTAAAGGTAGTAAAGGGGATGATACTTATTAGCACTTAGTTTCAGAGCATTTGCTTAATAGAGGGTTTGTGTTAGATTATTACTGATCAGAAGGTAGAATAGTTGAAGATTATATACATACAGTTATATTGTGGAGTGCATGATGAATGTGTGTTGGGGCAAAATTATAGTAGAAGATATAAGTAAGGTTTTCTTTTTCTTGCACTAAAGGATGCATACTAAGGTACATTTCAATTATGTGGGGTAGGGATAAGCACTTTTTATGGAGTGTTAACTATAGGCTTTTTTCCCTCTTAAAATACTAACAAACTATTTTATATACTGTGTCTGTTTAATAAGATAAACTTTCAGGTTCTCATAAGTATGTACTCAGACTTGCAGGCCCTTTTCAAGGGAGATCATTGTTTGCGTGATATATTATGTGTCTATAAAAAGGAATGTCTTGTAATGCATGATTTGTTTCATATTCTTTTGTGTCACTGAATTAAAAACAGTAAAAGTAAATATTATTTTATTGTTTCTTATATGTCAAAATGTCATGATATGAAGCTATTCCAGTGGCATAGAAACATAAACCATAACTACAGCCCAGCTGACCTAGGTTCGATTACAGACAGAGTGTCTGGAAAGTGATGGGCATGCCCATTCCAGGTGGGAGGATGCTCATTGACATGCTGTCTAAAGAGAGCATGGTCCAAAAAAAGAAACTGACCTCAGACCTAAAATCAGTAAGTATGATGGGTGGGGAAAGGGAAGTAGGTACAGCATTAAAATAAAATCCCCCAGATGGATTCACAGATGAGCCCCCAAGTAGGCTGGGGCACATCTGCAACCATTACCTACCTCAGCAAAAATATAAGCCCAGGGGGGTGGAGTGTAGTTGGTAGACCCATCATGGTTGCTTGGTACTAAGAGCCGGGCAAGTAACAATAAGGTCCAAGGTTACCACAAAAGAAAAAAATCCCTAGCTTTGGGCTGCAGTATTGACATAGCTTGTTTTTTCAGGTAGATACTTTCTTCTCAATGTACACTGTGTCCTCATAATCTGACATATCTTTGCCAGTCCTAGTAATTCTTTCTGACTTATATTAGAGAATGGGCAAACTACATCAGTACCCTGACTGGAGAATGAACGTTCACCAGAAGTGTATTAATGTACAAGTAATGCCCAATGAAACCCAATGAAAAACGAATCTGCTCCTTCATGGCGGCTTAACAAGCTGCTGTGTAGCACGGACTGAGAAGATGGAATGGGCACCATTATTTTACACTCTTGAATAAGTGCTTTTTTTCTTTAGCGAGTGTAAAATGTGAAAAAAAAAGAAGACAATGAAAAAAAAATGTGTGTGTGTGCTTATGTCTGTGTGTCAGTGTATGGGTGTGTCAAATAAATTATTAAAAATCAGACTGTAAAATCATTAGGCTTTTTAAAATGACAGTCACCAACACAGGAGGTTCAGATGCAAAAGTTTACTAGTGTACACCAGGAGGCAAAAGACCATACAATACAAGTATAGAATTTTGTCTGACATGATGCAGGAAATACACAATTTTATATAGTCTTACATTTAAGCTGTGCCCACTTTACTGACGTGGTTAGTCACAGGGCACCTACATCACTATGGTCTACAATATTCTATTCATAAGAAAAAGCTGATGTTATACATTTTAAAAGTTTTCCCATGGGAATAATACAGCCTTGCAAAGCACCTGGTTAGTTATAATGTCTTTCTGTAAAATGTTACTCTTTCAAGGTCTCAGGCCTGCTCAAATACAATAGTTGGTTCAGTCTTGTAATATACTTCTTTGTTCTTCTTGCAACATTACTTTAGCAGCTGTGTTTTATCTCTGATAATATTCACAAGGCCAATTATCTCAGAGGAAGGAAGAAGGATTTTCAATGCTTTATACATTTAATTTTCCTGACCCAGCAGATAATCATTAGTGAAAAACATAAGCTTGCTGAGCTGGCTACAGCCAGGGTCAGAGTTCAAATACACTGCAGCTCCAAAGCTTCAAGCAATTACATGTAAAATCATTCTTATTGCCATATTGTAAATAGAATAAAATGCATTATATACTATTTGCTTTTCAACTAGCACTTTATACATGTTCAAATACATATTTTTCTAACATTTCTCTCCTATTAATACTTTTTATTCTATTCTGAAGTATGCATAGTGTCATTTCATCTCCTAGCCTTTCCCGCTCAGGATTTTCAGCTAGGTGAGTCATTTAATCTATACTTCAGAAAAAGCATCATCTGAAATCAATCTTTCAATTTCAATATCTTGGTAAAAAGTTCCAGTAACAGATATATCAACAAAATCTTTGATTAATCTTTTCATGCAGGGAATTCCACAGCAAACACATGCTCCTATTAGGAGTATACCCACACAAATAGCAATTAAAATTTTCATTAGGATGGAACCCCACCCCCCCAAACAGATTCTGGAAAAAGTCTGTCAGTGGGTTTGGGCCTGGTTTAGTCATGGCTGATACTTGCTGAATTACCTCTAGGTGATTATTTATCTCGTGACGATTGTCAGGGATAAAAGCACAGCATTCTTCTTCGTGTACCACCTCTTGCCGCTAGGGTGAAGTAAAGAGCCATTCGATTTTGTAGCACAACAGTTCTCATTGCATTCAATTCATCAGTCACCAATTCTAGGGCGGAAAAAGTTGCATTACTCATTACTTCGAGAAGTCTCGACAGCTTCCTCAGCTCCCAGATCGATTTGACTGCTCCATATGCTGGTAGTATTCCTGCCCAGGATATAACACTGTTACCCAAGTCCATATGAGTCAATTCACTTTTGTCTTTTACTGAATTATGGTCTTTCCAACCAGCTTCGATCTTCCCAACTGGATTCACAGGTTTCTTAACTGGACCTTCAGATTTTCGAGCTGTTTCCCTTACATTTCGTATCTTACCCAAAGGTAATTCTGCAGTATATCTTATTGCTGGAACCAGATAACCCAAAAAACAACTGCCGGACCAATTCTCAGGTAACCATTTATATGCCTTTTTCCCACAAATAAAATAACAGTTTTTTACTTTGGTACTAATACGTGTTATCCCTGCATGAAACATTTTCCTATCTTTAATAGACAATTGTTTAGTTAAGACTGGATTGTCACGTACTGCATTTAATGTAGTTTTCATTGAACTCAGATATGAATCATAGTTAGTATTACAAACAGTACCCCACTTCTGACTTTAATGTAACATTTATAAGACATTGTTATATTACAATTACTCCAGCCCACCTGGAGGGTATCATTTTTGTAGAAACATACAACTCCTTTTTGTGTGACAGGTAAAAATAAAGCTATTTTGTCCTGTGATCTCACAGTTCCTGTATCAAAAAGCAAATTTTCCCAAGTCTCATTTATCCCCAGAGGGACAGCGGACATTAACAGTCCTCCATATGCTGTTGGTATAGCTGTACAAACTCAGCAATTTGAAATGTTCATAGTCTCTGCATACACACGTTTCATGGCCAAGTATGTGTTAAAATTTGGATGCCAGTCTATAGACAGTTCATCACGTCTTCTCACTTTCACTCGTGTGGTTGAGTGCAGGAAAAAACCACAATAAGAGAAAAATTGTCACACTTATAGTCAACAAATGCACAGCTAACAAAATAAGTGTGCAATAGTTCTGGGGTTGCTCTGCTTTTCTGTTTGCTTTACTTTTGGCCATTTTGCCCTTGTGTATCAGTCACAAAGTTCTTATCAAGTTGAAAGTTCTTTACCGGTTTACAATGCGTCAAATGAACCCAGGACGTCCTCTCAGCTACTTTGACTGCAGTAAGCGTTGCCAACAGGACCTGGTACGGACCTTCCCACTTTGGACTCACCCTTTTCGTCACCTTCAACCAGATCCAGGTACATGGTTCCAAAACTGCTTCTACCGGTTTGGTCTGTCTTTTATCTGAAAGAGTTAAACTGCAAAACAGATTTATTCATTAACAGTTTCTTTATATAATTAGCTAATGAACTGTCAGCCTCCTGCTCTGCAGGCATGAGAGCTTTCCACTGAGGCACATAATATGCTCTCCCAAAAACATTTTAGAGGAGTCAAACCCTTTACATTTATTTAATTCTAAGAAATCCATACAAATAGTGTGGAATGGGTATGGTGGTATAGGAAAACTTCCTTGCTTGGTTTTAAATGCTCCTTGTGCATGGTGCTTGTTACAAGTATGACAAGCTGCACAAAATTTTTTTGTATAATTTATGCATCCATATGTTTGCAATATTCGATTTACTAACTGTACCATCCCCCCTGTTGAGACATGGCACTGCCCATGGCTCAACAAAGCTGCGTATCTAAATAAATTAGACGGCAATATCGGTTTTCTTTCCTTGGAAATGCACAGTCCATTCTCAAAAATTGCACCTCGTTTTACCCATTTTTGTTTTTCTGCTTTTGTAGTAAGTGTCTGCATTGTTTTTAACATGTCTAAATCTAAAATCTCAGAGAGTTGTAATTCCTCATTCAAAAATAAAGTTTCTGAGTCTGAGGCTGCTTGCTTTGCAGCTGCATCAGCTCGTGCATTACCTTTTGAAATCTTATCCTGTTGTTTTGTATGAGCTACACATTTACAAATAGCTACTTTGGTAGGTAACTGAATAGATTCTAATAGCTCCAAAATAAATTGAGCACGATTAATAGGTTTTCCACTGGATGTAATCATTCCTCTATTTTTCCATTGTTGTGCAAATACATGTACTGTAGAAAAAGCATACTGACTGTCAGTATATATGTTTACACACTTGTTTTTTGCTAAAGTACATGCTCTCGTCAAAGCTATCAACTCTGCTGCTTGTGCAGATAAGTTGTGTGGTAAGGATTGAGCTTCTAAAATTTCAGTGTCTGTAACTACTGCATATCCCACCAGATTCTTCCCTGTAGGACCCCTTCTGCATGAGCCATCCACGTAATATGTCACCTCAGCATTATCCAAGGGCATATCTGTAAGATCTTGTCTAGGTAAAGCTAACTGTTCAATTTCCTGCAGGCAGCTGTGTGGTGTGCCCCCCACAGGAGTTGGAAGTAATGTCGTACATCGTTCAATTGTCATATGAGGTTGGCTCAGCAGTATAGTTATACATGAAAGATGTCTAGCAGGAGAAAGGTATGCCATTTTCTCTTGCAGTAAAATTATTGCAACTGCATGAGGCACTCTCAATGTGAGAGGGTGGAATAACACCACTGAGGCCGAAGCCTGCACTGCCATTGCTGCTGCAACTACTGCTTGTACACAGTGAGGCAAAGATCGCGCCACTGGGTCTAACTGTGATGAATAGTAAGCTATGGGGCATTGCTTATCCCCATGTTGTTGCGTCAATACTGATGTCATGTGCCCTTGCTTACAATCTATGGTCTGAAAGAACCGTTTGTGATAATTTGGAAGTCCTAAAACTAATGAAGAAGCTATCAACTGCTTCAACCTGCAGAAAGCCGTTTCTGCTTCTGTTGTCCATTGTAAAATATCTTGTACTGCCATTGGTGTCTTATATATCAAATCAGTCAGTGGAGCAGATTCCAAAGCATAATTTGGTACCCAGCTCCAACAAACATTAGTTGTACCTAAGAAAGACATTATTTCTTAGTTCTTGCTTGCAAAACTGCTGTTTTTCTTTCTTCATCTAGTATTCTACCTTCATTGGATATCACATATCCCAAGTATCTAACTTGTTTTCTCCAAAATTGCTGTTTTTCTTTCTTCATCTAGTATTCTACCTTCATTGGATATCACATATCCCAAGTATCTAACTTGTTTTCTCCAAAGTTGTAACTTACTTTTGTTTACTTTGTGTCCTTGTATTGCTAAAAAATTTAATAATGCTACAGTATCCGCCCTGCACTGCTGCTGGGTGGGGGCTGCTAGCAAGATGTCATCTACATAAAGTAGAATTTGACTACCTCCCGGTGGGGTCAATCCTGCCAGGTTGCTAGCCATTTCTTGTGCAAAAATTGTTGGGCTCTCACAATATCCCTGTGGTAGGCGAGTATACGAATACCTTTTACCCTGAAATGTAAAGGCAAACCAATATTGACTATCAGGATGTATAGGTATTGAAAAGAAAGCATTGCTAATATCTACCACAGAGAAATACTTCTGTTGGCGGTTCCAAATCATTCAACAAAGTATGTGGGTCTGGCACCGTAGGTGCTCTAGGTATTACTGCATTATTTACAGCTTGTAAATCTTGTACCATCCGCCATTCCCGTTTGCTTTTTTAACAGGAAATAGGGGTGTATTACATGGTGAATCAGGAGATTCTACCAGTACTCCTTCTTTGAGTAATGCTGCTATTATAGGCTTAATTCCTACTTCTGCATCCTTTCTCAAAAGGTATTGTCTTTTCTGTGGTCTAAAAGCTGACTTTGGGGTAATTGTAACTGGTCCTGCTGTTCGAATAAGCCCTACATCTGACTTGCCTGTTGACCACAGAGTTGTTGGAATTTCACACAAGGCCTTTTCTTCTTCTTCTAATAAAAATGCTAATCAGCTGTCCTCCCTAGATTGCAAGTGTACAGCTGGATGTGTCTGTGTCAACCATTTCAGTTTTTGTTTTTGTATCCCTTGTTCTGACAGCTCCAAATCAGTCTGTTTCTCCCATCTTGTTACTTTTTCTCCTAAATCTGCCCATTTAACACTTTTGTTCTTTGTAAAGCTAACATGTGGCAACCGATTTGATCTATACAATGCAAGAAATTCTTGAGGTAATGAACAGCTAACTACACTGTTCCCCTCAGTATCCCAGTACAAAGTCATAAAACCAATCTAGTTGCACAATTTCTAAACAGTTTTTGCTCATACTCTCTATCAGGTCCTGGTGTGGTACAGTAATATAGAGTACAGTGTAACAAATGCTGTTGATCAGTGTCAAGGGAGGTGGTTTTACTGATGGCTACGTTCATCAGCTCCTTGGTCACTGCCTCTGGACCAGTCGTGACTAGGTCCTGGCTGTACCAATAAAAGGTTTCACCCTCTGATCGCACTACAAAAGTATCCATTTGTCTCTGTGCCTCCATACCTTGTACAGTTGGAACTACTGCTATGCCAAATATCTGCATAAGGTCGCTGCCCAATAGGTTTACTGGACACTTTGCAGAAACCACTATTTTACTTCTCTGGGTCATACCTGAAACAGGGTCAGTTATTGCTATATCATGGGAGAGTGGTTCCCTGTATAGCTCTCCGTTTGCTGCTTTTACTAATACATAATCAGGTGATTCAGAATGTTCTGGTAATTTGGAGGGGTGTATCAAAGTCCGTGACGCTCCTGAGTCACACAGGAATTTGACTTCCCTTCCCTCCACCAGAAGTGTCACTTCTGGTTTTGAATCTGCTAGGTAGAGCTCCAGGCTCAACAATGCTAAATCTAAAATTTCATTTCCATTTTCATCTAAGTCAATTTGTACTTCCTCTACTCCTTCTACTACATTGGTATTTGTCTTTTCTATTCTAGCTGTTACTGGTGATTCCTGACTTTCATATGATGTATCCTCACTATCATATAGTCAGTCCTCATCGCCTTTATCTTCTGTCATTGCTTTCTTATTTTGTTTACAGTCCCTAGCTAGATGGCCTTTCTTTTCACACTTGAAGCACTCACCTCTCTTTTTCCTTTCCTCAAAATCTTCTGATCGTCTGTCAGACTGTTTGTTTCCCTGGGCATTCTTTTTCTTGCCCTTTTTACCTGACTGTAATACAAATACTTCAGCTCCGTCTTCAGCAGTGAAGACTTGCGCCTTCTTTTTCTTTTTACTATTAAAATGTCTTTCAGCATGTCTAGCGTATTCGAGTAAGGCTTGTAGCCTCCCTGTTCGATGATCTATCATATGCTTCGTAATGAAGCTACTAATAGGTGCAATGCAACCTTTCAAAAATGCATTTTTTAATTGTTGTTCATATGGGGAATCATGTGTTTGGTTCTCAGGAACCGACTTACCGCTATGATTATTAAAGCATTCTAATAATCTAGCATAATATCCATCTATTGTCTCATTTTTCTGTTGTATGCATTGATTAATGCAAGTCCAGTCTGCTCTAGGTTTCCTTTTCTCAGAGATTCTGTCTGTCAGACCTTTCACTCTGTTGTCTAAAAATGTTTTTGAATTTCTAAGCTTCTGTTTTTCTACGATTTGCTTCCTCAATCCACCTGTGTGCTTGAGGTATGCCTAGTTGGTGCTGCTTTTTTGCCTGACCTCCTGCATCAGATTTAAGCTGTTTAAGGAGTTTAACTAGTGAAAGTTTATCTAGTTTACCATCAAATTCATATTTGTTAACCCATCTTGTATAATACCTAACATATCAGCATGCTGTAATTGCATGTATTTTGCCTCTTTGGTTAGGGGCGGATCTTGCAAGGTTTTAGTGCACTGATTACCCATGTCAAAGAAAATGTTACGTAACCCTTTTTTATCACATGATGTCATTTCCTTAGTTCCTGTATACAGTTTATCTAGAATAACTGTCTACCTTATTCTGTTACCCTGATCTATGACAAAATGTACAGTACTTCCTTTTGTCCCTGATCTGCAAAACAAATCTTGACAATTATACTGTAACCTAGTCCCTGATCTAAAACAGAAAAAAAGGCAAATTCTTCCTACCTGAGCCTCCTGGTGATGAAAGTGTTCAAATTCCTCTCTTCGGCCACAGATCAGAAAGTGGACAGCCTCTTTACACACAACAATTCAGTCGGAGGTCTTTTCACTCAAGAAGAACCATTTTGGCAATTTCTCCTGCGCAGATTTATTACCACCCATACACTCTGACCTGTAGCTTACCAACGGAAATCCGGCTCGAAAGGACCAAACTGTCAAATAAATTATTAAAAATCAGACTGTAAAATCATTAGGCTTTTTAAAATGACAGTCACCAACACAGGAGGTACAGATGCAAAAGTTTACTAGTGTACACCAGGAGGCAAAAGACCATACAATACAAGTATAGAATTTTGTCTGACATGATGCAGGAAATACACAATTTTATATAGTCTTACATTCAAGCTGTGCCCACTTTACTGACGTGGTTAGTCACAGGACACCTACATCACTATGGTCTACAATATTCTATTCATAAGAAAAAGCTGATGTTATACATTTTAAAAGTTTTCCCATGGAAATAATACAGCCTTGCAAAGCACCTGGTTAGTTATAATGTCTTTCTGTAAAATGTTACTCTTTCAAGGTCTCAGGCCTGCTCAAATACAATAGTTGGTTCAGTCTTGTAATATACTTCTTTGTTCTTCTTGCAACAATACTTTAGCAGCTGTGTTTTATCTCTGATAATATTCACAAGGCCAATTATCTCAGAGGAAGGAAGAAGGATTTTCAATGCTTTATACATTTAATTTTCCTGACCCAGCAGATAATCATTAGTGAAAAACATAAGCTTGCTGAGCTGGCTACAGCCAGGGTCAGAGTTCAAATACACTGCAGCTCCAAAGCTTCAAGCAATTACATGTAAAATCATTCTTATTGCCATATTGTAAATAGAATAAAATGCATTATATACTATTTGCTTTTCAACTAGCACTCTATACATGTTCAAATACATATTTTTCTAACATTTCCCTCCTATTAATACTTTTATTCTATTCTGAAGTATGCATAGTGTCATTTCATCTCCTAGCCTTTCCCGCTCAGGATTTTCAGCTAGGTGAGTCATCTAATCTATACTTCAGAAAAAGCATCATCTGAAATCAATCTTTCAATTTCAATATCTTGGTAAAAAGTTCCAGTAACAGATATATCAACAAAATCTTTGATTAATCTTTTCATGCAGGGAATTCCACAGCAAACACATGCTCCTATTAGGAGTATACCCACACAAATAGCAATTAAAATTTTCATTAGGATGGAACCCCACCCCCAAACAGATTCTGGAAAAAGTCTGTCAGTGGGTTTGGGCCTGGTTTAGTCATGGCTGATACTTGCTGAATTACCTCTAGGTGATTATTTATCTCGTGACGATTGTCAGGGATAAAAGCACAGCATTCTTCTTCGTGTACCACCTCTTGCCGCTAGGGTAAAGTAAAGAGCCATTTGATTTTGTAGCACAACAGTTCTCATTGCATTCAATTCATCAGTCACCAATTCTAGGGCAGAAAAAGTTGCATTACTCATTACTTCGAGAAGTCTCGACAGCTTCCTCAGCTCCCAGATCGATTTGACTGCTCCATATGCTGGTAGTATTCCTGCCCAGGATATAACACTGTTACCCAAGTCCATATGAGTCAATTCACTTTTGTCTTTTACTGAATTATGGTCTTTCCAACCAGCTTCGATCTTCCCAACTGGATTCACAGGTTTCTTAACTGGACCTTCAGATTTTCGAGCTGTTTCCCTTACATTTCGTATCTTACCCAAAGGTAATTCTGCAGTATGTCTTATTGCTGGAACCAGATAACCCAAAAAACAACTGCCGGACCAATTCTCAGGTAACCATTTATATGCCTTTTTCCCACAAATAAAATAAATTTTTTTTACTTTGGTACTAATACGTGTTATCCCTGCATGAAACATTTTCCTATCTTTAATAGACAATTGTTTAGTTAAGACTGGATTGTCACGTACTGCATTTAATGTAGTTTTCATTGAACTCAGATAAGAATCATAGTTAGTATTACAAACAGTACCCCCACTTCTGATTTTAATGTAACATTCATAAGACATTGTTATATTACAATTACTCCAGCCCACCTGGAGGGTATCATTTTTGTAGAAACATACAACTCCTTTTTGTGTGACAGGTAAAAATAAAGCTATTTTGTCCTGTGATCTCACAGTTCCTGTATCAAAAAGCAAATTTTCTCAAGTCTCATTTATCCCCAGAGGGACAGCGGACATTAACAGTCCTCCATATGCTGTTGGTATAGCTGTACAAACTCAGCAATTTGAAATGTTCATAGTCTCTGCATACACACGTTTCATAGCCAAGTATGTGTTAAAATTTGGATGCCAGTCTATAGACAGTTCATCACGTCTTCTCACTTTCACTCGTGTGGTTGAGTGCAGGAAAAAACCACAATAAGAGAAAAATTGTCACACTTACAGTCAACAAATGCACAGCTAACAAAATAATTGTGCAATAGTTCTGGGGTTGCTCTGCTTTTCTGTTTGCTTTACTTTTGGCCATTTTGCCCTTGTGTATCAGTCACAAAGTTCTTATCAAGTTGAAAGTTCTTTACCGGTTTACAATGCGTCAAATGAACCCAGGACGTCCTCTCAGCTACTCTGACTGCAGTAGGCATTGCCAACAGGACCTGGTACGGACCTTCCCACTTTGGACTCACCCTTTTCGTCACCTTCAACCAGATCCAGGTACATGGTTCCAAAACTGCTTCTACCGGTTTGGTCTGTCTTTTATCTGAAAAAGAGTTAAACTGCAAAACAGATTTATTCATTAACAGTTTCTTTATATAATTAGCTAATGAACTGTCAGCCTCCTGCTCTGCAGGCATGAGAGCTTTCCACTGAGGCACATAATATGCTCTCCCAAAAACATTTTAGAGGGAGTCAAACCCTTTACATTTATTTAATTCTAAGAAATCCATACAAATAGTGTGGAATGGGTATGGTGGTATAGGAAAACTTCCTTGCTTGGTTTTAAATGCTCCTTGTGCATGGTGCTTGTTACAAGTATGACAAGCTGCACAAAATTTTTTTGTATAATTTATGCATCCATATGTTTGGAATATTCGATTTACTAACTGTACCATCCCCCCTGTTGAGACATGGCACTGCCCATGGCTCAACAAAGCTGCGTATCTAAATAAATTAGATGGCAATATCGGTTTTCTTTCCTTGGAAATGCACAGTCCATTCTCAAAAATTGCACCTCGTTTTACCCATTTTTGTTTTTCTGCTTTTGTAGTAAGTGTCTGCATTGTTTTTAACATGTCTAAATCTAAAATCTCAGAGAGTTGTAATTCCTCATTCAAAAATAAAGTTTCTGAGTCTGAGGCTGCTTGCTTTGCAGCTGCATCAGCTCGTGCATTACCTTTTGAAATCTTATCCTGTTGTTTTGTATGAGCTACACATTTACAAATAGCTACTTTGGTAGGTAACTGAATAGATTCTAATAGCTCCAAAATAAATTGAGCACGATTAATAGGTTTTCCACTGGATGTAATCATTCCTCTATTTTTCCATTGTTGTGCAAATACATGTACTGTAGAAAAAGCATACTGACTGTCAGTATATATGTTTACACACTTGTTTTTTGCTAAAGTACATGCTCTCGTCAAAGCTATCAACTCTGCTGCTTGTGCAGATAAGTTGTGTGGTAAGGATTGAGCTTCTAAAAGTTCAGTGTCTGTAACTACTGCATATCCCACCAGATTGTTCCCTGTAGGACCCCTTCTGCATGAGCCATCCACGTAATATGTCACCTCAGCATTATCCAAGGGCATATCTGTAAGATCTTGTCTAGGTAAAGCTAACTGTTCAATTTCCTGCAGGCAGCTGTGTGGTGTGCAGGAGTTGGAAGTAATGTCGTACATCGTTCAATTGTCATATGAGGTTGGCTCAGCAGTATAGTTATACATGAAAGATGTCTAGCAGGAGAAAGGTATGCCATTTTCTCTTGCAGTAAAATTATTGCAACTGCATGAGGCACTCTCAATGTGAGAGGGTGGAATAACACCACTGAGGCCGAAGCCTGCACTGCCATTGCTGCTGCAACTACTGCTTGCACACAGTGAGGCAAAGATTGCACCACTGGGTCTAACTGTGATGAATAGTAAGCTATGGGGCATTGCTTATCCCCATGTTGTTGCGTCAATACTGATGTCATGTGCCCTTGCTTACAATCTACGGTCTGAAAGAACCGTTTATGATAATTTGGAAGTCCTAAAACTAATGAAGAAGCTATCAACTGCTTCAACCTGCAGAAAGCCGTTTCTGCTTCTGTTGTCCATTGTAAAATATCTTGTACTGCCATTGGTGTCTTATATATCAAATCAGTCAGTGGAGCAGATTCCAAAGCATAATTTGGTACCCAGCTTCAACAAAAATTAGTTGTACCTAAGAAAGACATTATTTCTTAGTTCTTGCTTGCAAAACTGCTGTTTTTCTTTCTTCATCTAGTATTCTACCTTCATTGGATATCACATATCCCAAGTATCTAACTTGTTTTCTCCAAAATTGCTGTTTTTCTTTCTTCATCTAGTATTCTACCTTCATTGGATATCACATATCCCAAGTATCTAACTTGTTTTCTCCAAAGTTGTAACTTACTTTTGTTTACTTTGTGTCCTTGTATTGCTAAAAAATTTAATAATGCTACAGTATCCGCCCTGCACTGCTGCTGGGTGGGGGCTGCTAGCAAGATGTCATCTACATAAAGTAGAATTTGACTACCTCCCGGTGGGGTCAATCCTGCCAGGTTGCTAGCCATTTCTTGTGCAAAAATTGTTGGGCTCTCACAATATCCCTGTGGTAGGCGAGTATACGAATACCTTTTACCCTGAAATGTAAAGGCAAACCAATATTGACTATCAGGATGTATAGGTATTGAAAAGAAAGCATTGCTAATATCTACCACAGAGAAATACTTCTGTTGGCGGTTCCAAATCATTCAACAAAGTATGTGGGTCTGGCACCGTAGGTGCTCTAGGTATTACTGCATTATTTACAGCTTGTAAATCTTGTACCATCCGCCATTCCCCGTTTGCTTTTTTAACAGGAAATAGGGGTGTATTACATGGTGAATCAGGAGATTCTACCAGTACTCCTTCTTTGAGTAATGCTGCTATTATAGGCTTAATTCCTACTTCTGCATCCTTTCTCAAAAGGTATTGTCTTTTCTGTGGTCTAAAAGCTGACTTTGGGGTTATTGTAACTGGTCCTGCTGTTCGAATAAGTCCTACATCTGACTTGCCTGTTGACCACAGAGTTGTTGGAATTTCACACAAGGCCTTTTCTTCTTCTTCTAATAAAAATGCTAATCAGCTGTCCTCGCTAGTTTGTAAGTGTACAGCTGGATGTGTCTGTGTCAACCAATTCAGTTTTTGTTTTTGTATCCCTTGTTCTGATAATTCTAAATCAGTCTGTTTCTCCCATCTTGTTACTTTTTCTCCTAAATCTGCCCATTTAACACTTTTGTTCTTTGTAAAGCTAACATGTGGCAACCGATTTGATCTATACAATGCAAGAAATTCTTGAGGTAATGAACAGCTAACTACACTGTTCCCCTCAGTATCCCAGTACAAAGTACGCAAAACCAATCTAGTTGCACAATTTCTAAACAGTTTTTGCTCATACTCTCTATCAGGTCCTGGTGTAGTACAGTAGTATAGAGTACAGTGTAACAAATGCTGTTGATCAGTGTCAAGGGAGGGGGTTTTACTGATGGCTACGTTCATCAGCTCCTTGGTCACTGCCTCTGGACCAGTCGTGACTAGGTCCTGGCTGTACCAATAAAAGGTTTCACCCTCTGATCGCACTACAAAAGTATCCATTTGTCTCTGTGCCTCCATACCTTGTACAATTGGAACTACTGCTATGCCAAATATCTGCATAAGGTCGCTGCCCAGTAGGTTTACTGGACACTTTGCAGAAACCACTATTTTACTTCTCTGGGTCATACCTGAAACAGGGTCAGTTATTGCTATATCATGGGAGAGTGGTTCCCTGTATAGCTCTCCGTTTGCTGCTTTTACTAATACATAATCAGGTGATTCAGAATGTTCTGGTAATTTGGAGGGGTGTATCAAAGTCCGTGACGCTCCTGAGTCACACAGGAATTTGACTTCCTTCTCCACCAGAAGTGTCACTTCTGGTTTTGAATCTGCGAGGTAGAGCTCCAGGCTCAACAATGCTAAATCTAAAATTTCATTTCCATTTTCATCTAAGTCAATTTGTACTTCCTCTACTCCTTCTACTACATTGGTATTTGTCTTTTCTATTCTAGCTGTTACTGGTGATTCCTGACTTTCATATGATGTATCCTCACTATCATATAGTCAGTCCTCATCGCCTTTATCTTCTGTCATTGCTTTCTTATTTTGTTTACAGTCCCTAGCTAGATGGCCTTTCTTTTCACACTTGAAGCACTCACCTCTCTTTTTCCTTTCCTCAAAATCTTCTGATCGTCTGTCAGACTGTTTGTTTTCCTGGGCATTCTTTTTCTTGCCCTTTTTACCTGACTGTAATACAAATACTTCAGCTCCGTCTTCAGCAGTGAAGACTTGACTTGCGCCTTCTTTTCTTTTACTATTAAAATGTCTTTCAGCATGTCTAGCGTATTCGAGTAAGGCTTGTAGCCTCCCTGTTCGATGATCTACCATATGCTTCGTAATGAAGCTACTAATAGGTGCAATGCAACCTTTCAAAAATGCATTTTTTAATTGTTGTTCATATGGGGAATCATGTGTTTGGTTCTCAGGAACCGACTTACCGCTATGATTATTATAGCATTCTAATAATCTAGCATAATATCCATCTATTGTCTCATTTTACTGTTGTATGCATTGATTAATGCAAGTCCAGTCTGCTCTAGGTTTCCTTTTCTCAGAGATTCTGTCTGTCAGACCTTTCACTCTGTTGTCTAAAAATGTTTTTGAATTTCTAAGCTTCTGTTTTTCTACGATTTGCTTCCTCAATCCACCTGTGTGCTTGAGGTATGCCTAGTTGGTGCTGCTTTTTTGCCTGACCTCCTGCATCAGATTTAAGCTGTTTAAGGAGTTTAACTAGTGAAAGTTTATCTAGTTTACCATCAAATTCATATTTGTTAACCCATCTTGTATAATACCTAACATATCAGCATGCTGTAATTGCATGTATTTTGCCTCTTTGGTTAGGAGCGGATCTTGCAAGGTTTTAGTGCACTGATTACCCATGTCAAAGAAAATGTTACGTAACCCTTTTTTATCACATGATGTCATTTCCTTAGTTCCTGTTTACAGTTTATCTAGAATAACTGTCTACCTTATTCTGTTACCCTGATCTATGACAAAATGTACAGTACTTCCTTTTGTCCCTGATCTGCAAAACAAATCTTGACAATTATACTGTAACCTAGTCCCTGATCTAAAACAGAAAAAAAGGCAAATTCTTCCTACCTGAGCCTCCTGGTGATGAAAGTGTTCAAATTCCTCTCTTCGGCCACAGATCAGAAAGTGGACAGCCTCTTTACACACAACAATTCAGTCAGAGGTCTTTTCACTCAAGAAGAACCATTTTGGCAATTTCTCCTGCGCAGATTTATTACCACCCATACACTCTGACCTGTAGCTTACCAAGGGAATTCCGTCTCGAAAGGACCAAACTGTCAAATAAATTATTAAAAATCAGACTGTAAAATCATTAGGCTTTTTAAAATGACAGTCACCAACACAGGAGGTTCAGATGCAAAAGTTTACTAGTGTACACCAGGAGGCAAAAGACCATACAATACAAGTATAGAATTTTGTCTGACATGATGCAGGAAATACACAATTTTATATAGTCTTACATTCAAGCTGTGCCCACTTTACTGACGTGGTTAGTCACAGGGCACCTACATCACTATGGTCTACAATATTCTATTCATAAGAAAAAGCTGATGTTATACATTTTAAAAGTTTTCCCATGGGAATAATACAGCCTTGCAAAGCACCTGGTTAGTTATAATGTCTTTCTGTAAAATGTTACTCTTTTGAGGTCTCAGGCCTGCTCGAATACAATAGTTGGTTCAGTCTTGTAATATACTTCTTTGTTCTTCTTGCAACATTACTTTAGCAGCTGTGTTTTATCTCTGATAATATTCACAAGGCCAATTATCTCAGAGGAAGGAAGAAGGATTTTCAATGCTTTATACATTTAATTTTCCTGACCCAGCAGATAATCATTAGTGAAAAACATAAGCTTGCTGAGCTGGCTACTGCCAGGGTCAGAGTTCAAATACACTGCAGCTCCAAAGCTTCAAGCAATTACATGTAAAATCATTCTTATTGCCATATTGTAAATAGAATAAAATGCATTATATACTATTTGCTTTTCAACTAGCACTTTATACATGTTCAAATACATATTTTTCTAACAGGGTGCATGTCAGTGAAAGTGAAAGTGAAAGTGAGCTAGCCATTATTTTACACTCGCAAACCAGCACTTTTGCAGTTTAGTCAGTGTAAAATAAAAAAAAGAAAACAATTAAAATAGTGTGTGTGTGAGTGTATGCACACTTGTAAAGCAGCACTTTTGCAGTTTAGTCAGTGTAAAATAAAAAAAATAAAAAAATTGTGAAACAGTGTATGCATGTATGACAGTAAGAGAGAGAGAGATTGATGGAGTGAAACAGAAACAAGTGTGTGTGTGTGTGTGTGTGTGTGTGTGTGTGTATGTGTGCCTGTCTGCGTGCATAAGAGACCGAGAGAGTAAAGCGTGAAAGAGATCCGGTAATGCCCTGGCAGCAGTAGTTTGGGTACCTCTCCACCTCAGACATCGTTCTCAGCCTATTAGGACCACACATCCAGACAAATCTCACAGGATTTGTCTTAGCATGTATTTTCTGAAGGATATGAAATCTGAAACTGAAATGCATGTCATTATTTAGTGACTTTAATCTTTAGATCATAACAGTGGTTTGTCAAAAAACACATTTCAATGAGGAACAGATTGAAAATATGAGGCAAAATCTGGGCATTCTGCAAAAATATGTGCAGTTGAAAGGCATGCACTTAGATCAAGGTATCTGGATAAGCCTAAAATAAATGGGACAAAGGCTCAAACTAGGAACATATTTTAAATGATTTGTGTGGCATGCATTTTTCTGAAGCTGTGGTGTGTGTATGTGAGAGAGAGTGAATGAGATCTACCACTGGCAGCAACAAAGAGGTTTGTATATCTTTGGATCCTTCAGTTGAAGACATCTGGATAAAGCCTAAAATAAAAGGGGAACAAACGTTCAAAAATAAGAACAGATTTTAATTATTGCTCTTATAAAATTACAGATAGCCGCAGTGGTGCAACGGTTAGCATTGTCGCCTCACAGCAAGAGGTTCTCCCGTTCGATTCTCGGTTGGAGCACCTTCTGTGCAGAGTCTGCATGTCCTCCACATGGTCGAGTGATGTTAAAGACATGCAGGTAGGTGCGAGCATGAATGGGCGTGCCTTCGTTGAAGGTTGGGCATTGGGCTGGCAACTCAGCACCACAAAAATCCACTGCCAATCATGAGCAGACCAGAGTTCTGCTGTGGCAACCCCTAACCGGGAAAAGCTGAAAGTCTTTGCTCTTATAAAATTACAGACTTGATTAAATAAAAGCATTTGTGTTAACATGAAATTTCTGAAGGAAATAAAACTGTGAAACTAAAATGTATGTCATTATTTAGTCACTTCTGTCTCCAATGACTGGCAATAAATCAAACATTTTAGGAGTAAGGGACCAAAAAAGAAAGTAAACATCTGGATTTTTTGAAGTGTTATATTTTGGATATAAAATACTTCCTCCAACACCATTAACATATATTACAGCAAGTTTGAAACATTAGCCTGAAGAACTATTTTACATCAGAAATGTCTAAAAAATAATATAGTACTTAAAAAAAGAAATAAGTAAGTAAAACACAAGAATTTTACAGACAGCCCATTCTCTAAAAACAATAATTCCCTCCAGGGTGAGTGTTAATGTGTAATTAATGCCATTCTGCTGGTGGTGACAGGCCTCATAACACACCTGTATGGGTATTAATTACACATTAACACACACACTGAGGAGTATTATTGCTTGCATATGTGTACCCAGAAATGCAGCTTTAATTCATAGTTTCATAGGTTTATAGTAGGCTAATGACCACCGGGTCTTAAGCCTAGCCATGCAACCGAACCTGTTTTTTCCACGAGTTCCTTGGACTCCTATTTAGTGGGGTATGTTAGTAAACAAGTAGTTAAGGGTTATGTGGGGTATTTCAGTTGGAGATTAATTTACTTATTGTCGAACTCTGTCCTTTAGAGACACTGGGGCCAGACTGGGGTGAATTTGTGATTTTCCATCCAGTAATCAAGAAATGTTGCTTCACATAGACAAGACATTTATTTTATAGTGCAGGGGTCCTTTGAGACAGATATTGGTCTCTCTAGCATGTTCTACTTATGTCACATGCGGAGTTCAGTTCCTTGGATCTAGTGCTTCTGATGCTGTTTGTTTTGCAGATGTGCAAGAGATCCATTAGCACTAGATATAAGGATGCTTTATATGCCAGGCATAGATCTCGCACTAGATATAAGGATTCCTTATATGCCAAGCATAGATCGCTCACTAGATATAAGGATGCCTTATATGCCAGGCATAGATCGCCTCTCTGCAACCCGTAGGAGACTGAGTACAGAAATAGGACCTTAAGGTGATCTCTGTAGGGCAGGATATTCATACTCTGGATTCTTCTGCTGAGGTACCCTTTAGGGCATTGTAGCTGTTGCAAGTGCCTGGGTAAGTACATGCCAAAAGGGGCTTTGTACTAAATGATGGGTCTGATAAGGGCTGAGTAGAGTGGTATTATAACTTCCTTGGGCTTCAGTGCCATACCCTTGCTTATGAGTTGGGTGACAAAGAATGATTTTCTTACTATCCTGGCTACATGTTGGTCAAAGGCCAGATTAGTGTCTACATATGTTCCCAAATCCCTAACTATTCCATCTTAGTGGTTTATCAATTCACTAATTAGCTTTTGCAGATGATTTCACAAAGGGCACTGTAATGCATTTCTTCGCATTGAGTTTTAATCAGCAGCTTTGGCACCAGGCATTTGTGTTAGACCCCCTTGTAGGATGTTGGTGTCTTGGGGGAATCTATGATAGCTCCCAATTTACATTCATCTGTGAACTTGGTTAGCCGAGGATCTTTGACATTAGCCTTGACTTTTGAGACATAGATGCCAAACAAGAGCAGGCCCAACGTGGAGCCCTGGGGTACTCCATTCATGACCAGTCTCCTGGTGGAGCTGGTCTCAGTGTTTCTGCTTCTTGGGCCCTATCTGTGAACCAACCAGCAATCCAGTGAGTTAAGTAGTGATTTATGCCTAGTTCTGAGAGTTTGTCAGCAATACCTGAGTAGAATATTGTATCGAACACCTTGGCCAGGTCAAGGTAGGTGGTATGCACCATTTCCCCTCATCCATAGCCTTGGTAACCCTCTCTAAGAAATCCACCAGTTTAGGTAGGCAAGACCTTCCCTTAAAGTCAAACCGGGATGGGCCCAGTGTCTATAGGCTGCCATTGTCCTTGTCGATCATTTCCATGGTAATTCATTCCTTGGTTTGCAAATTAGTCTTGTCAAACTGATGAATCTGTAGTTCCTGAGATTAGGTGATGGCTTCCTTCTGAAGAGGGATAACTACTGCAGCTCCCCATTCACCTGACATGTTTTAGGCTATTTAAGAGGCAACCAGAGATATTGCTAAGGTCTGATGAAGCACTGTTTTTTGGCTTAAGGGAGCATCACCGAGACCTGCTCCCTGTTGGTAGTTGGGGATATGCTAGAAGGGATTTCACAGGGGGTAGAGTTGGGAGTGAAGTTAGAGCTACTTATCAGTCAGTAGACTCACCATGTCACCCTGGTCAGTGAAGGTTGCACCATTTAACACAAGTTCTGTGCACAGATGAGTGTTACCTTTAAGGTTCCTGACACAGCTGAACAAAGCTTTGTGATTGTCCCTTGCCTGGGAAGTTACCCTGCCCTTGTAATTGGTCTTATTGGACTCTATTAGACCTCATTGTTTCTTGTTTAGATGAATCAGAGGTCTATGAGATTTGCTCTTTCTGATTTTGTCCATAAGTTTTTTCTTTTGTTATTTACCCTGTTAAGGTAAGGATCCCACTTTTAGTGTTATATCTGGGCTTAATTCTGGTAGGTATGGCAGCCCCAATGCAGCTATTTATGTTTGAACAGGATTTCTGTAAATAATTCTGCATAGCTAGCTGTGTTCTCGTGGTTTGGGAGAGCCATGAATTTCGACAAACTGTCACTTAATAGGATGAAAGTTTTCTTTAGAATAGTTCTTAACTGTTACAGGTTTGGTTGGGTTTTCTGGGTTAATTTTTATTTTAAGGGAGACAGTTTTGTGGTACGACTCACCTATGAGAACATGACACGGTGAGGCTCAATGCTTTCCCCTGTTAGTGAGTACTAGATGTAATATGTTTCATCCTCTGGTTGGATACACTCTATCTGGATACAGGATGTTTGTGTTGATTCAGTATGGGAAATGTTGTACCTGTGAGTTAGAGGCAGTGTACATTTCCCAGTGTATAGAGGGGTAGTTAAACTCACTCATAAATAAGGTATTTAGTCGGATGGCAAATGCCTCTAGTAGGTAAGAACTGTGAGCTTCATGGGTCATAGAGGATGGCCTATAGCTGTCCAAAACATGGTAAGGAACCTTGTCTATGAAGATTTGTATGTGGATGAGCTCTAGAGCATTATCCTGTTTAACCAGCCTGGCGATAAATTCCTTGGTAATTTATATCGAGACACCTCCATCTTTAGCCCCTTCCACTGCTGGAGTACTTTCTGCATCTTTAAACTAAGTCTGTGTAACAGCACAAACATCGACATTCTTCAGAGTGAGGACAGCCTGTAGGTTGTGGAGTTTCTTGTTTAGGCTCTGGGCATTCAGCATCTTAAGATTGCTTTGAGTTATTTTTTTTTTTTTGCTATGTTGATAGTTTTGTTATTTTGACATTGCCTAAAAAAAGCAATGAGGGGGTGTAAAAAGTTTTAGCCAATATCCAGAAGCTTGGAAGGCAGAAGGCAGGCACAGACTACCCTTGGCAAAGCAAGGTTGTGTGTTACCCATGTACTCACATGCTGGTAGATATTGAATTCCCCTGAAGTGACACCAGAAACTAAGCTGATTATTAAAATCAGTCATTTTCTGTTCATACTATGGCATCATCCTTGGTGAAGGTAAAATGTTGCTCAATGCAAGGCACATATCTATCTGTTACAAATATTCAGAGTGATCCATAACATCTCTTTTCATATAGTCATTTTAGAATATAAATTGTGCATTTTTATCAGCAATTGACTTATATTCTTACAAATATATATGGATCCTTTATGTTTTCTCTATAGATTCATAAGTGTGTACTAGGCTAATGGCCCTGGAGCCTTTACAGTCCTAGCCTATAGAAGTGCCCTGGCATTGTCCCACCCGGCATTAGTTCCCAGTGCCTCTATCAAGTAGAGCTAATGGCGTGATCCCTCAGGTGAACTTTCTATTTCCCATCCACTCATCAAAATTTCTCTTAAAGAGGGCCAGTGAGGTGCTCTGCTTGACATGTATGGGAAGTCTATTCCAGAGCATGGACAGTCTCTAGGTTATGAACCTGTCCCTCTAGCATGTTCTGTTGATTGTGGTAATGAGGTTGAGGTCTCTGGAGCATGTGGTAAGGAAGGATTGTGATTTCGTTAGATGTAGCATTTCTAACTGAGCTGGGTCAGACATGGCTTTGTAAGTCAAGCAGTGATTGCCTCTTAGTAGATGATATGAGGCAGAGAATGGCCGGAGTGTTTTGAGTCTATCCATATACAACATGTATTTAAGGCCTAGGTTCCTCTTCGTGAGGTACTTTTGTGGCCTGTTCAGCTGTTGCATGTGTCTAGTGAGGTACCTGCCAAATGGGGCATTATACTCAATGATTGGCCTAATGAGGGAAGAGTAGAGGGAGATAATGACCTCTTTCTTCCTGGATGCAAAACTCTTGGTAATGATATTGTCTCATAGAAGGACTTTCTGACCACAGTGGCAGTGTGGTGGTTGAAGAAGGGGTTGCTGTCAACCTGTGTCCCTAAATGTCTTATAACACCTTCAGTGTTTATTCAGCTCCCATCAATGTGTTAATTAGTGGGAAATGAGTTTTTCCCAAAGGGGATGACAATGTATTTTTTGGCAGTAAGCTTAAGGCCATGGTTTTGACACCAGTCAATGGTCTCAGTGAGGCCTTTCTGTAGGATGTCTACATAACTTGGGGAATTAATAATGTCTCCCAGCTTGCAGTCATCTCTGAACTTGGTCATCCAGAGTCCCTCTGTGTTGGCCTGGACTTCTGAGAAGTAGATGCCAAACAGGAGAGGACCCAGGACTGATCCCTGTGGGACTCCATGCATGACTAGTTGGCAGTCTTACTTGGAGTTCGCTACTTTCACACTGTGAGTTCTATCTGTGAACCAATTTGCAACCCACTTAGTGATATAGAGGTTGATGCCTAGTTTGGTGAGTTTATCAATAATTCCTGGGTGGAGAATGTTATCAAAGGCCTTGGCCAGATCGAGGTAGGCTGTAAGAACTGCTTTGCCTTAATCCACAGCTCTGGTGACTGACTCAAACAAGTCAACCAGGATGAACTGGTATGATCTACCTTTCACAAAACCAAATTGAGTGGGATCTAGAGTTTGGAGATTCCCTATATCCTTGTTAATTAGGTCCATGATGATGTGCTCCATAGCCTTACAAATCAGACTCTTCAGGATAATGGGTCAATAATTCCCAGGGTCTGTAGTTGCTCTTCCTTTGCGGAGAGGGCTGACTGTAGAAGTGCACCATTTGGTAGGGACAAAGCCTGACATGAGGCTCTGATTTAACAAGGCACACAGATGTGGTGCCAGTTCACTTTGTAGTTCATGTAGAACACATTCAGGGATATTGTTGGGTCCCATGGAAGCTATATTCTTGGCCTTGGACAACGCAGCTTTAACCTGTGCTGCAGTAATGCTGGGTGCCTGGCATTCCTCCAATATTGTGATTAATCCTTTAAGGGGGGGAGAAGGGTAAAGTTGGCACTGAATCTTTCGGCCAGTATGTTGGCTCAGTATAGGAGGTACCATTGTGCATTAATTCAGAGCAAACCTAGGTATTGCCATTGAGATTTTTGATACAACTATAGAAGGCTTTCTGGTTGTTTTTAGTGTCTGCTGCAATTCTGCCTTCATAACTGGCTTTAGAGGTTTTGATGAGAGATCTCAACTTTTTGTTGAGGCTAATAAGGAAGTTTTTCCAGTCCTGGGACTTCACCCTTTTCTGCAACAGTTTCTTTCTTCTGTTGTAGAATTTATTAATGGCAGGGTCCACCAGATTGGCTTCCTTTTTTTGGAGGAGCGCATCTTGGTTCTGTTGGGTATGGCTCATTCCATGCATTTATGTACATGTTCGTACAATGTATTGGTGCATGATTTGGCAGTCATGCATCTATTTTCCATTGACATGAGTGCCATGAAATGGTAAAAATGTGTGTATGTATATCTATCTATCTATCTATATATATATATATATATATATATATATATATATATATATATAGTTCCCCTTTAGAATCTTGAATTGCTGAAAGCTTGAAATTCATAAGCTCGAGCCCAGAATCTCGAGTTTTCAGTAACTTGAAATTTAAAAGCATAGAGAAAAGACATTGCAAAAACGTCTTTACAATGTTTTTGCAGGGGGACAAGCCCCCCTGCACCCCCCACTCCCCCCTACTTAAATATAACAACTCCGAGATCGCACTACAGCAGGGATGAGGGAAATCTCCCATTCCGTGCTGTATGCAGAAGCGCACAATGGGAGAATTTCCATTCTTCCGCTAGTGTGCAGTCACGGAGCTGATATATTTAAGCAGGGAGAGTGCAGGGGGACTCGGCCCCCTGCAAACATGTAAGTAAAAATTTTTTTTTTCATTCGCTTTCCTTCATAATTTTGAGTTACTGAAAACTCCAGATTCTGGGCTCGAGCCTATGAATTTCGAGCATTTAGTAACTTGATCTTGTGAAGGGGAACCATATATATATATATATATATATATATATATATATATATATATATATATATATATATATATATAGTTTACTATTAAATAGCCAAACGCACTTCGTTCGAACGGCCACCCCACCGACGTGATTGCGCAAACCGAAACTGCGAATGGTGTTCGCTAGCGAACCGAAACTATGAATACTGTTCACTATCGAACCCATTCGGCTTTCAACATTACCGGCTGCGCAACACCTCCACACCCATGCTACCATGGGTTGAACAGGGGTGAGGTTTTGCCGTTCGCACATCTGGGAGTCGGTGTAGTGATGATCGCATTTCCGGGTTCGTTCACGTCGAGTCGCACATGTCAGGGTCGACAATTCAATAGTAAACCATAAGGTTTCCTGTTTTCATTTGTCCTTGATTATACACAGACTTGTTGAATGACTTGTGAGAAGACAGCTATATTGTCTTTGTACAGCAATATGCTGCTTTGTGTGGCAAAGTTTTCATTAAGTGAGGGACTAGGTATTTTTAGGACCCCAAAGGTATAGAGATAAGACAAACTTTAACCACCACTCTGCTTGAGCTTTTTAAGGACAATCTTATATTTACTGTTCGTTACAATGTAAAAGATGGGGAGACAAAGAGAATGGTATTTCATGTAAACCCAGCAACGTGTGTATTGGAGAAGCCAAACAGTACAGAAATCTCTAAGACATGTTTTATTTATACACAGCTCTGTAGGGACCATTCTGTATAGAGTACATTTCTTTCTGGGATGAAGATAAGTTGTGGTGAAGATGTAGCTGTCCTTCAGAGTTTTAACTTTTGTCATTGAAATCTTTATTTTATTATTTTTCCTCATTAAGGTTGTGCAAAATGTATCCAATGTGTTTTAAAGATTTTTTAGTAATAGTAGTGTCGATATTCTGATACCCTTTTCTAACTGTGTTAAACTATCTTTGAGAACCCACACATGGGTTCTCTCAAATTATCTATAGTATAATCCCAGTTATTCCCATTAGGGGTTGTATGTAATTATCAACTATGGAATGGGTAAAGCTGATCACTAACCAAATGAGACAGGTTTAGTCAAGCACAAAAAGGGAAACTGGCTAGGCTTAAAGTGACCAGTAAGTTAGCTAACCCAGTACTTGCTTATGAATAGTAGATCTTTGTAGAATTATAACATTGGTTTACTTACTTTGTTACACATATTCTGTACTGTCTAAAACTTCTTACACTATGACCCTGATTCAGAAAAGCTTGCACTTAACTGAAAAGTTAATTGCAGGTATGTATATCATAACATGATAGTTTAGAAAGTTTAGAAATGAGTTGTCAATGAGAAGTTGCATGTTTACACTCTTTGAATTCCAATGGTCATTATTATAATCCACAAAATCAAGCTTAAAACCCAGAGGAGGTCACTCTGTTGCACAGTTCTTTATACTCATAGATTGGTACTAGGTTATCTGCCCTTCTGGGCTATTTTAAGCCTAGCAAATTTTCCCAAAGGTGAGAATCAAACTCTGTACCTTGTGTCTGAGAGGTAAATACTTTTTAACTGTTATGCCAACCCTCTGCTTAATATTTATAAATACCATGCAAACCTGGTAGTATATTATTGTATAATATTATCACTGTCCTGTGCAGCATGTCATAGCACTCCTTTAAAGGAGAACCTCACCCCAAAACTGAAAAAAACATATTTTTTGGCATATTTTGAACTTTTCTGCAATTAGTAATGTCTCTGTAGCAACGTAAGTTGTTGTTATTATTTTCTAATCTGTTATATCCTAAAATAGACTCTAAGGGGGCTGCCGTAGGTAGCATAATTTTGTTTTACAGCCGATACCTTTACCTTCCTTTTTTTTACTTTAATTTTAATTAATATATCATCTTTTGAAAAACAGTACATGAAAATAAAAATAGCATGCATACAATCCTAAAACTTAATAACATCATAACATTGTGAAACTATATATATTGGTGTCAATACAGATGATATATTTGAACATTGTGTGAAGATTAAAACATAAAATCATGTGTTTTGTCCATTTTATCAAGTATTTCCAATATTTTCACAAAGAGTTATAATATGATGTAGGTCTGCTAGTTCTGTTCTTCATTGTAGAGATTTCCATACGCCAACAGTTAAGGCAATATTTTTAAATTCCTTGAAAGTAGGAGAAGCCGCACTTTTCCAATGGATGGTAATGATCTTGGGTGCTACAGCTAATAACGTCCATAGGATTGACAAATCTTTTTTTGGAACACAGTCAGGAATGGGAGCGTTAAATAAGATAATGGATTTAGTTAATTGATAGTTATTGTTAAAAACAGTTTGAAAAAAGTAATTAATATTATTCCAGAACATAGTGAGATATTTACTTTCATAAAAAAATGCTGCCAATCAGCTTTTATTTTAATCTCACATCTCCAACATTGTTCCTCACTAGCAAATATTATGGCTAGTTTGTGAGGTGTATAAAAACTTCTATGTAAATATCTCCAAGTAATAACTGCCAGTGAATTGATAATGTTGAATGTTTTGAGGATTTTAGAATGATCTTTTTTTCATCTTCAGTTGGGGGTGCTTATTTATTGATGTGTAATAATCCCAGTATAGCGTTGTATGATATATATTTTTGTTACAATTTTGTAAATGTTGAACAGGTAACCACCACCCTGACAAGGTTGATTTGTGATTATAATAAAGTATTCAATAAACTTTGGGACACTATGTTTAACTGATGCTTGCATTAGTTCTATTTGTAAGGTATTGCCTTAGATTTTGAAGAAGTAACCACAAATCTTTGTTTATATTATACTTGTTGATTATTTGCTCATTAGATAGGACTTTTCCTAGCTCTATCAGTTGATGCCAAAAGCATAATGTTCCCTTCATGAGTTTGTTCATTTTATGCATTTAAAATGTATCAAAAATAGTAGGTGTAAAAGCTATGGGAAAGATCAGTAAAAACATGAGTTGATATTTGGGATTTTGTTTATAAATTTCTTAAATGTTGTTAGTGTGGAGTTTATGTAATTTGATAATAGTCTGTTTTTTTTTTCTAATAATCTTTTAACATCCAACTAAGGGGAGTTGGTGTGAAGGACATACAATCTTGTATATAAGGATGATTATGATTATGATGATTATTATGTTCTATATAGATCTTTTCATGAATTTTTTCCATATAGGCAAGTAAGAGGTATTTAACCATAATGTTATGTTTTTGGCAGAGGATAAAATATGTGTCTTGATGTCTGGTAAATTAATTCCACCATCTTCCCAATCTGGTAAATGTTTATTCAAATCAATTTGGGGTTTATAAGGAAACCATAGGAAGTTTAATATTAATTTATTATATCTTTAAATAATATATTTGGGAGGAGGCAGTGAAAAACTTTGTATTAGGTATAATACCTTAAGAAAAAATATTGATTTAATCAGAAATAATCTATCTCCCATTGTGAATAGGTATTTATTCTAACTGGACATCATTAGTTCTATTTTGTCTAATGTTATATTATAGTTGAATATAAGAGAGTCATTTAAATCATCAAACAGGTTAATACCTAAATAAAGAATGTTGCTGTTACTACATATTTATAATTTTTTACTTATATATTTCTTTTTACAATTGCAGGGCATGACTTTTGTTTTGTTTTCATTAAATGTAGCCCAAAAATATTTTGGAATTTATTCATAGAGTTAAATAAGGATTGCAGAGATTGATTGGTATCTGACAATGTTAAAAGTATATCGTCAGCAAAGAGTTGAATGTTTAGGTTTAATATTCTGTTCATTTGTATACTTTTGATTTTATTATCCATCTAATTTGGTTTGCAAAGGGTTCTGTAAGTAAAGCAAATAACAGAGGTGATAAAGGATAACATTGTTTAGTCCCTTTCATTATTGATATGGGGCATGATCTATGTGATTCTTTTTTTACAAATGCTATTGAGTTTTCATATAATGATTTGATTAGTGTATTAAAATTTGCAGGGAATTTATATTCATTTAGGACTAATAAAAGTTAGTTCCAATCAACAGAATCAAAGGCTTGGTTAATATCTGGACAGATTGTATTTAAATCTAAGCCTTTATAATTGTTATGATCAATTAGTGTCAGTATTCTTTTAAAGTTGTCAAAAGTATTTCTTCCTTTAATAAAGCCTGTCTGATCTTCATGTATTAAGTAGGTGAGGAAATGTTTAATCCTGCCTGCATAGATTGCCATAAAGATTTTATAATATATGTTTAATAGGGATATTGGCCTGTATGAAGACCATTGTTTTTCATCTTTACCTGCTTTTATTATTGGGGATATCAATGAATATTTCCAAGAGGGAGGAATATTTATATCTTATTTAAATACAATGTATACTTTTAAGAGTAAATATAAGGATTGGTTAGGTATTAATGTGTACATTTCTGGTAGCATGCTGTTAGCATGCTCTCTGGGCCAGGAGCTTTATTTGTTTTGAGCTTTTTAGTTTGGGATTTCAATTCAGTCATGGTGATTAGTTTATACATACTTATTTGTTCTTCTGTTAATCAATAAAGACTATTATTCTAAGGTAATTTTTTATATCTTTGACAGATAAATCTTGGGAGTTTGAGGAATTATGTATGTTATATTGAAGTCTAAAAGCTTCTAAAATACTGTTTGAATCCGTAACTTTCTTCTTTTTATTAGGAATATATAGCTATTTTATTTGCTTGGATTTAACAATCTTATTTGTTCTATTAGCTAATTTTATTTTTCTCTAGATTAATTATAATCTTATGATGTAATACTTCTAAATATTTATCATTGCTTTGCAAAAGTTCTGGAACTAGATCTGTATTACCTTTTTGTATATCTAGTTTAAGCTTATCTGCTTTATTTTGAAGTTATACCATATCTTTAGTCCATGTTTTCCTTTTATTAATATATCAAGATAGTATTTTTCCATATGTATGTGCTTTTAGTGAATCCCAAATATATATTTCTGAACTGTCCTCTGTGTTATTTAGTTCAAGAAAACTTTTTATTTCCTTTTCATAAAATTCTTTAAACTTTGTTAATTTTGTCAAATATGAAGGTATCCTAGTGACAGGGCTTGAGTATATAGGTAGAAGTTCGATCTCAAAAAGTAATGGGTTATAGTCAGATAGGAGGCAATTTATAATTTTGACTTTATCTATTTTTATTATCAAGTCATTGGACACATATATTCTATCAATTCGAGAATTAGACTTATGTCTATGCAAATAGAAAGAGAAAATTAATGAATCTGAGTCCACAAATTCATTTATATTTTTTATACATGCTGTATCTATAAATTTTGAGTGCTTTTGATATAGGTGGTTTCCTTCTTTTAGCTTTTGAATCTGTATCATTGTTATCTGTTGTACAGTTGAAATCTGCTATTATTGTACTTCCTTTAGTTAAATGTTTTATATCTTCAAAGTGGTGGTTAACTGTCCCAACTCCAAGTCCTGGAATCCAATATAGATTAACTAATGGGTATATTTTTATATTAATTCTATAGATACTAGACAAAACATACCATAAGTATCTTGATAGGTGTTAATTATTCTAGGTGATATGGTTGCATTACGGAGTAGTATAGCTACTCCTCTCTTTTACTGTTTAAATTGAGAACTTATTAAAACTGTGTAATTATTGATATTTAAGCTACTTATGTCCTTATCTAAAAGGTGCATTTCTTAAAGTAATACTATTTGTGGTTTATGCAGATTTATGTATTTAAGTACACTTCTCCTTTTATTACTATTATTCAGGCTATTAAAATTTACAGATAAACATTTCATGTTTTAATTTGAGTTTGTATAACAGTATATGTAGGCAGTTTTGATTATTGATTTTGGATTAGAACGATGAGTCAAATATTTTCTTTTATACAAGTTCTGTATATTTCTGATAAACACCAAACTACTATAAAAAAACTTCTAAACTTGAAATTCCTAACCTTATCACCTGTTTCCTATTACTATGAGGTAATATACCTCTTTGCTTGGCTAGTAAAACTACCTAAGCAAACCTTCAAAATCTGTGTAAAATGCTTAGTTCAAGATCTCTTTACCTCTTAACTTATGTAACTATATTAATATATTTTGATGAGATAGTATAATCAGCAAGTGGCTATAATATTTCAATTGTTTCTGAACCTAATTTTTAATCAGCTAACTTTTGGGTTTGAAAATAACTGGTATATATTCTTAAGTTTTTTTTTTTTTTCTTTAAGCTTCTTGAAGTATATTATCATAAAACTATTTATACATTTTTGAACACTTTTACTTAGGTCTTACATCAAACAAACTAGTAAACAAGTCAAATTTCTTAGAAGAATTATAATAACATCTAAGTGGAGCAAAGATATTAGAACTTTGTGTATATGGTTAAACTTACTATTATACTGTAGGAAAATAATGAGCTGGAATTTAATTAACAGTTGGAATGGAAATTGTTTTAATTATCTTAATGTGAAGCATATATATCTATTTCTGTTATATGCTGTTAAGTTATTTTATATTACTTTGTCTTCTCCCAAATGTAAACTGCTAACAGAGAGTTCTTAGCAGTATTGGATCAGATGTAATAAATCTTATCTGATATCATTTATTATTAGGGTTTCCATTTATACCTGTTTGCAAAAGACCATAACATTTTTTAAAAGTGGTGTCAGACTTTCAATAATAGTTACATAAAAAAATATATTGTGACTGAAAGATTAGTGATTATTGTTGGTCCCAAGTATACAGTACTCTCTAAATAAACAATGTAATATTTCCGTTCAACACTACTACCATCACCATCACCAGAGATAACCATCAAGCTAATATCTATAGTTGCATTTTAGTATTTATGTTAGGTTCACAATTAACTGTATAAAAGCAGTATAATATTAGTCTTTTAAGAAGACCCAGATATTAATTTTTCCAAAATCAGTTTTCAAAATTGAGACTGTTATTAGGTGCATTTTGTACTTTTGATCTTGTGAAATTGCTTAGAGCTAAAACAACTTTTATATCTGCAGGATCTACAGCATATGTCTAATATAACATAAGTGTTAGAATGTAAATCAAATTAATATTTATTAAACACCAACTTGACATTTCTTCTCTTCGTAATGATTATCAATCTGCATTGAGTTACTAAGATCATCTAGTACACTTGTGTGATGTTTGAGAGTAACCACTTATATCAAGGTTGAGAATATTTTATATGCATTCAAACCATAGTATCATTGGTCTCAGGCCATCTTTAATATGTATAACACTTAGAAGAAAATTTTAAAAGTGTTACTATACTAGATTGGATCATTACCTATACCATTAGTGTATAACTAGTTTGGATCTCAGTTGTAGTTTTAAATCATTGACTAGTACCACAAATGTATCAGCCCACCGCCTTAGGTTCAAATATTTCATAATATTAGCATTGTTACTTTAAGATGGGCAACATACATTAGGAGATTCCTTATCCTATTAGATTTTGTATGTTTGTATATGCATGCATGTATGTGACTGCATGTGTGTTAGTATTTTGCATCTGAGGTTTGCAAATGGTTTTTGTGTGCCAACATTTATTTAAGCTTTATATATCCTACATTATTAAAAACTAATATATGTTTTATATATATATATATATATATATATATATATATATATATATATATATATACTGTAGTGATGTTACCAAATATACAATTATGCAGCTGTCATATCACATTGTCTTTACCATATCATCAGACTAAGTTAAACTTATTTTCAAATGAGATCTGGGAAGCAAAGCTCCCTATTTACAACTGCAGTCAGTTCAAAGCAATGTAGCAACTTATATATCAATATAATACAAAAAAGTCACTCTCTTCCTATATTCCTGGAACTAGTGTTTATACCATAACTGAATTTTATAATAAATGTATTGCATAAAACAGATGTTCCATACCCTGCAGTTAAGGTTTAGTAGCATAACTGTTACTATGTGGCTAACTAACCACTAGTCACAACATCCTTAATATTTAGTGCTGTGCCAAAACAGTATGCATGTTTCTAAAAAAATGTATAAATGCAGTATAATGCACTTATTAATAAAAACATTTGACTGCCTCTAGTTTTGCTTCATATTTTTGTCATGTCCCTCCATAATTTTTTTGATTTTCTGCTAAATATTTCTGCCCATGCTGCCTCCCAGAAAAATACCATCAAGAGAACATCTAGTTTCTGTTAGTGACATCTGTGGAATAATTTTGCAATTAATCTGTTAGCACAAGCTGCTTTTGTCATATTTTAAGTTAAGCAATTTCTTTAAAAAGTAAGTAAAACATATTGTAGAACATGTCCTATAACTTGTTTTACACCACTATAGTACATGCAGTGGAAAACCCTGAAGTCCGAGAGTGCTTACCCTGTGACAATATTCAACTGATAAGGTAGAGGCTAAATCATTCATGAGGGCTCTAAGTTAGGTTTGAGACAAAACAAATAGTAGTACAATTATATCCAGTGATACTTTAAACAAGGCAGACTAGAAAGTTGAGCTGATTTCATGAAGGGTTGGTATGGCTTCTGAAATATATGTAGTGTATTATGAGTACAAATATCTTATCTAAAATATGTTTAAAATATATGATCATTACCAGAAATAAGTATAAAATGTAGACTTAAAGACATTCTTACAATTTATAAATTCGAAAGACCAATCCCATGAAATTTACTTAAATTGGCTTTTCAGGACCTATATGTATTGACATATTGGTTGTTGTAACTGATTATTCTCTAAGGAATCACCAACTTGACATTTATTCTCTTCGTAATGATTATCAATCTGCATTGAGTTACTAAGATCATCTAGTACACTTGTGTGATGTTTGAGAGTAACCACTTATATCAAGGTTGAGAATATTTTATATGCATTCAAACCATAGTATCACTGGTCTCAGGCCATCTTTAATATGTATAACACTTAGAAGAAAATTTTAAAAGTGTTACTATACTAGATTGGATCATTACCTATACCATTAGTGTATAACTAGTTTGGATCTCAGTTGTAGTTTTAAATCATTGACTAGTACCACAAATGTATCAGCCCACCGCCTTAGGTTCAAATATTTCATAATATTAGCATTGTTACTTTAAGATGGGCAACATACATTAGGAGATTCCTTATCCTATTAGATTTTGTATGTTTGTATATGCATGCATGTATGTGACTGCATGTGTGTTAGTATTTTGCATCTGAGGTTTGCAAACGGTTTTTGTGTGCCAACATTTATTTAAGCTTTATATATCCTACATTATTAAAAACTAATATATGTTTTATATATATATATATATATATATATATATATATATATATATATATATATACAGCACTATTTGTGTAGTTTTAACTAAAACATAATTCCAAACACTCTCACCAGTTGAAAACCCTTAATCTTTACAGCAATGCACCTGGGTTATGTCTCCAGTCAAAGATAATATCTAATATATTTTACAAGGCCCAAGCTGCATGTCTTTCCCAATCAACATTTCTTAGCATCAGTTTATTAATTTAAATTTTAATGATATGTTTCTATTGCTGCTCAAAGTCTATAGAATCCTACTTGTAGTAAATAAAGCCACATATTTTGATATAGGCCATCTATCATTTACTGTTTAAATTAATTTAACAAGTAAATGTTAAAGATATTAACTATATAGTTATAAGAAAACTGAACTTTTTAAGAATAGAATATTTTGATAACTGTTAATGATTAAATACATTTGTCTGGTTTTTGTTAATTTTAACTGTACATAAGAAAAGTAACTGTAAAAGGGTACCTGCTGTTTGAGTTTCATAACAGAAAATTGTTCTTGTTGCTTTTAAAATGTTGTTCAAGCATTTTAGATATATGTACCATACATGTTTATTTGTCCTTTAGTTTTTTCCTTCTGTTCAACAGTTTTCCAGTTATTTATTTCTGCATTTCTCTTTGGTGTACTATTTATCCATTCCATAGACTCTTCTTGTGTTAGAATATTGTTGTTGGAAAGATATTTTATTGCTGAGTCCACTGTTTCAAATATTTGTATTCCCTCTGGAAGGACAATTCTCAGTCTTGCTTGGAACAGAAGATGAGTTTTCAGTTATTTCTTTTTCAAGGTTTTTATTAATGGTAAAAATTATTTTCTTCTAGACACCACTTTTGTAGAATAGTCATTATCAAATCTGATTAAGGCATTATGTTATTTAATAGGTGATTTAGCCCAGGTGTTTCCTAGTATAAGTTCTTTGTCATGTGTAGAGAAATGTCTCACAATTATGGATCTCCATTTATTTTTTGATGAGGAAATATTTCCTAAGGCTGCTAATGACCTGTGGGCATGTTCGATGCCATATGAAAGTGCTTCAGGCAATTTCAGTATATCTGGAATCCAGGTTGTGAGAAAATTAATTATATTATCCCCTTCAGCTTTTCCTGGTAAACCATATATCTGAATATTGTTTCTTCTTGTTCTATTTCCTATATCATCAAGTTTTTCCAATAAATATGCATTTTGCTGTAATAAAAATTCTGTTTATTGTTCATCTTGTATAAGTCTGGAATCAATGTCATTTAGTGATTGTTCCATAACTGATATTTGTCCTTTTTGCTGTGTGAGTATTTGTGGTTGTGAACACTTCTCTTTGAAAGTGTCTAATTTGTTGTCCATCTTTTTGATTTTTATTTACAGTTCCTGGATATTAGAAATAACTGAATGTAAATCATTTTTGAGAAAAGAGTCTTGAGATGAGTTATTAAAGATGATTAATTCTGAACTGCTGATTATGCTGATATTCTGGTACTTAATTTGACAGGAATTTTTTGATGACAAGCAATAGAAATTCTTCTGTATATGCTCCAATGTATTATAAGTTAGTTGCTGATAAAAATATTCTCAATTTGTTTCTTTTTTTTCTTAAAATTCCTGTCAGAAATAGTAGTGAGGTAAGAGAACTGAGAGAAAGTGCTGCTACCAGTTCGCCATCTTGTCCATGCCCCGCCTTTACCTTCCTGATGCAATTTTAGAGGGGCAGAGAGAAATACCTATGCAGAGAGGATCATATCCTGTGGTTTTTCTTTCTCATCAGCTTACAACAGCACTATGACTGCCTACTTTTAACTGTCAATATCAGTCTGCATTTTTAATTACTTTGCTCCCTTTGGTTTTCATTAGTGGCCATCTATGATATAATATTTTAAGGAATGTTTGAATGATAGGCTTAAAAATGTAACTGAGTTAATTGTTCCCTTCGATGTGACAGCTGTAGTTCAGCATACAAGTGTGAGAAATCTGACACCTGTAATTAATAGGTGTTACTTTGGCTAAGATGGTTTGCATTGTATTCACAGTTTTTAATACTGTAGCTAGAACTAGAGTTTTTGATGTCAGTCTTCCTTCCCCAACTTACTAACTTGTCTCACCAATCCAATCACTGGATGGGATATCGCAAATTCACCCCCAGTCTGCCCCACATCTTTGATGAACAGAGGTCAACAGTAAGCAGATTAATCCCCAGCTAGCATATCTCCACACATAACCTTTAGCTACCTCTTTCTAACATGCCTCACCATATAGGCATCCAAAGAACTTGTGGACAAAACTGTATTAGGTTCCATGGCTTGGCTTGTAAAGACACTGGTGGTCATTATCCTAGTATAAACCTATGAACCTATGAACAAAACACTTTATGCAAGACAAAAATGCTGTAACAAAACACTAGAAAAAACATACACTTTTACAAAAAATACCATGTAGAAAAAAATGCTAAATCAAATGCTGACAGAAAATAAGAAAAGCGAGATGAAAATATTTTCTTTCTTTGTGGTACTCAGAGTTTTGTTAAAGGGGAATGCAACTAATTTGTAATAATAAAAAATGTATAAGGTGTGCTTTCTTGTTTATTTGCATCTGAAAACTAAATGCTCGAAGGCCTTGCTTTTTTCAGTCTCCAGTTTCCACTATTTAACTGAAGTGTGATGCTGGCAATCTATGACTGTTAAGGCACATAAATGCCCATTTTTATGGGCCTTTGTTTTCTTAGTGGCACTGTAGTTGGAATATGTGATCTATTCTAATTACTGTGCTACTCTTTGTAGCCTTCAGGATGCAACAAAGGATGAGACAAATGCAGGAAGGAAAGGCAAAAATAAATAAATTAAGACATAAAATAATTGGAATAATTGTTAAATTGTGATTTTTTTTCTGTGTGACATGCTTAGTGTTGAATTAAAATGAAGGAAAATAGAGTTTGCCTTTAAGTTTTATGCACTGTGGTTAAGTGACCTACTAAGAGGCATGGTTTGTAAGTGGAAAGTGGGGTATACAAACTAAGGACTAGTGTTCATAGTCTTAATTCTCTGCATTAAACTTCATGATCACCAAGTTTCACTGCTTGTTTTTTAAATCTTGACCTTAATCTCTGCTAAGTTCAGCCAGGGATGAAGAACATTTGTTGAATATTTCTTTAGGTCAGGACAATGTTGTCAAATAAAGACTGCACAGTGTAGTTTAGACTCGGTATATATTCAGAACAGTCCAGTTTCTGAATTTAACATTTATAAACACCTCAAATTACACACTGTCACTATGTATATTATAAATAAAACACAAGATGTGCTAACTTCCCTGTGGACTCAAAATGTCTTTCATGTGTGAGAAAATTTGTTCACATGTATAAGTTGACCAAAAACTTGAAAGCAGAGCAAATGCTACTTTCTTTAAGCAGGTAAATGCTTCAGGCAGGGATGTCGGGCAGTTGATGATGGTAGCTGTCTTTTCCAAGCAGTTTCCTTCAAGGGTTTTCTGAAATTCTACAGATTTTATCCTCCATAACTGTGATGGCTTGAACTCGAAGTGTTGCATTCCAAAATTGTCAGCATCCATCCACTTGAAAAGAGATAGGTCAGATGGGGTTGTAGTAAGATCAATTAAGTTGGGCTTGATGAGATAAGAAAATATGGGCCCGTGAATTTGGAAATCCTGACCTCGTTTAGCAAACTCTCCTTTGAGCACTTCAACGTACTTCTGAAGCTCATGTCTGTTGACAGTAAATCAATCTGAATGAGCCTTTACATTTGGAAAGTAATTGTAGGTCTTAGTGGTAATATCATGGGAAAATATATCTACAATAAACTTTCAGTTAATTCAAGCAGCCAGAAAAAAAAAAATTGAAGAAATACAGTACAATTTTCATGTGTTGCATTTTTTGTCCCCCCTGCCCTTTATATTACCTTATATTTTTTATAGTTTTAGAGTTTTAAAAAGGAAGACAGAAATATATTCCCTCTCTTCCCAACCTAAGAACAAGTCAAATCAAACAAGTAGTATAGGGTACAGTATTAGTAAGGCCTGTTTTTAATAGTCACTAGAGAAGAAGAAGAGGCTTGACTCCTTAGTTGAGCTTACAACACTTTAATGTGACTCACAGCACTCCAATACACGTATCACACATCTTACTATATTCATACCATTTTTACCTTCCAAAATTGTCTTTAAGCTCTTACCCTTTCGATAGGTACATTTCAGTGGCTGTACAAACAAGCATTCAAGATCAGAGATTTCTCTAAATCTGTTCCATTCTTCCTCTAGTATTTTTCTAATTTTTATTGCTTCCCCACTAAAATCCAACACAAAATTACTTTCGCCTTCATATTTGTCAACTTTTAATTCATCATTATTCCATCTTATTCTATTCCCAAGGATAGGTTTAAATTTATCATTTCTTCCTGTCCTTATTTCTTCCTAACCTCCTTTTCTATTGCCTCAATAAGTCTAATTGGATATCCTCTATCTCTAAACATATTACGCAGTAATGTACACTCATCATTGAAATCTGTTTCATTCGATGTCATCCTGCTACCTCTTACAAATTGCCCCTTTACTATTCCTTTTTTCTGGTGGTAGGAGTGCGCACTATTGTATGCTAAATATGAATTAGAAAAAGTTTCTTTTCTATAGATTTTTGAAAATAATTCATTTTTTCCTTTTCCTATCAAAATAGCTAAATATTTTAAAATATTTCTATCACACTGGTAAGTAAATGTCAGGAAGTTGGTCGAACTTGAGATGTAGTTAAAAAAAGTATTGAATTCATCTTCTGAACCTACCCATAAAAAACAAATATCGTCCAAAAAGCGCCTATAAAATTTCCAACAGTGTTTAAACTCAGAATTAATAATGTATCTATCCTCCCAGGCTGACAAAATAATGTTGGTGTGTATGGGAGCACATCTCGCCCCCATAGCTACCCCCTGGATTTGTTTAAAGAACTCGCCTTCGTAATGTATATAATTGTTACAAAGAACTAGGTCCATTAATGTTAAAATAAGATAAAAATCATTGTTACTGAATTTCGCATAATTCACTAATGCTTCTTCCAACCATTTCATTCCTTGACTATATGGTATAGAAGAAAATAGATCCACAATATCAATTGTGATAAAAATAATATTCTTGTCAAACATATCCTGTGTTAAATTCTGTAACAAATCCCATGAGTCTTTCACTACACCATTGCCCTCCATTGATAGATCTTTTAGTTTAACATCTAGCCATCTGGCCAGGGGTGCTGTAACAGTACCTTCTGAGGCTACTATAGGTCTCATTGGGGGATTTTCTGCATTTTTGTGAACCTTCGGGACTCCAAATATTGTGGGGACTTTAGGTTTTTCAACATGTAGGTACTTGAAGGTTTGAATATCGATTGAACCTTCCAACAGTAAATCATTAAGGGCTAAGTATATTTTTTTGTTACCTATATTTATTTCATTGAGTGAAGCCCTAGCATACCTCTCTGTATTTTCCAATAATTCCATCATTTTAGCTTCATAAAAGATTTGGTCCATGATAACAGTGCCGCCACCTTTGTCAGGTTTAATCACTCTTATTGACGTATCACCCCGTATATCTCTTAATAAATTATTTTCTTCCTTGGTGAGATTAAATGAAATTTTATTCTTAATAAGCTCACCCCTTAGCTTTTTTCCATAATGGCCTCAAAATTTTTTAGTTGCGGGTGTAGGGGAGGATTAAAAGTGCTCATTTTCCTTAACACCTCTGTTCTATGGCCATTAGAATTCTGCCCTTGGAACAAAAGTTCAAAGTTTTTCTTTCTTAGGAATAATTTTAAATCTATTAATGCCTTACTAACATCAGCCTTCCTATTAGGGACAAATTTAAGTCCTTTAGAGAAGAGTGCAAAGTGTACTTCACTAAGCTCTTTATTACTATAATTAGGATATTATAGCCTTTATATTTACTTACATGTCCTTGCACTATAATTGACTCTTGAGAATTATCTTTTTCAATTATATTGTTGTCACATCCTACCACTGTTGAAAACCTTTGTTGTTGTTGTTCACCCCCCCCCATATTGATAGTTTTTTTGATAATTATTTTTTATTCTTTCTGATCTCCTTAATGGTGGGAACTCAGAGTAATCATTAATATTGACTAACTCCTCCCTAGTATCTTGTGGCTCACTCGCAGGGTGCTCTTTTTGGCCCCAAACATTCTCAAACATATAGTTTTGCCTATAGGAATATTCTCTGGGTTTTGGATAGCATATATCCCTTTCTAATTTTCTAATTTTCCTTTCAAACACATTCCTAATACTCTTTTCAATTCTTTTTAGTGTTTCATAATATTTCCTTTGACTTTCCTCTATGGTAAATAACAGATCCTCCGTTATTTTTGAATTAATACTTTCTATTTTACCCTGTAAACATTCTATTTCTCTCTCATTTTCTTTAATTATAGCTTTCAGTATATCAAACCCACAGTTATCAAAGATGGTAAGTAATTCATAATGGAACTCACTATCTTCCTTTACTTTATTAGGATATTTACAAACTTGTAAGCCTTTAGGCACAATTTTTAAACTCAAACATTCCCTCAGATAAGCATTTTCCAATTTAATATTTTTATATTTAAACAATAAATCATCCAGCATTTTAACATTGTAATCATAGGATAAATGTACATCACTTTCCTCAGATAGGGGTGTTTTCTTACCATTAAAACTATATTTCAAATGCATTATACTAGCAAAATCAGTTTTGTACCTCTGTCCATTAGGTTTATTGCCTTGTATTGCGTTGCCATCTTCTCGGTGGCTCATTGCACCTATATTATCGTCGTTCGTGAATGTCCTAAAAATAGAAGGGATATCCTGGTCTGAGGTGCCTGGTATATTGTCTAAAAAAGGTTTAAAGTTATTTCCCAACAGCACTCCTGTAGCTGCTCCTTTCACGCCATCTAGTGCCTTTTGTTGTAGTTGGACTGATTTCGGCACTTGTCCTTGCTTTATCTATTTTAATAGTAATTCTGAAGCAACCTGAAACTACAGTTATCCGGCATCTACCAATCCACATGGGTGCCGGTTAACTGAGAGCTTAGTGTAATTTTGATGCAAATCCATTCCAGTGCTGAAAACGTTCAAGTACTGTTTGACACTGTCCTTGTAAATGCAAGTTTATGTCATTCAGGTGTTTAGCTATGTCAGCCAGAAACATCAGGTTGCATAACCAGTCATTGCCATTTTTCCTCTTCCTGCTTTTCCCAGTTAGGGGTCACCACAGCGGAACAATGGTCTGCAGAACAATTTTCAGTGGAGTCTTACAGTGTCATGTTTCCCGCCTGGCACCCAGCCTCCCACTGAAGGCACACACATGCAAATACTCACACCTAGGGCTAATTCAGATGGTCCACTCCACCTACAGCATGTCTTTGGGATGTGGGAGGAAACCGGACCACCTGGAGGGAACCCAGGCAGCCACAGAGAGGGCATGCAGACTCCACACAGAAGGCACCCCAGCCGAGAATCGAACCAGAGAACCTCTTGCTGTGAGGTGGCAATGCTAGCTACTGTACCACTGTGGCCACCCACAGCTAGTTGTTGCCATTTATTTCTGGGAAATGTTGTTCTTTTTCATCAAGAAACACCTTGATTGCTTCTAGACTTGATAAAAATCTTTTCAAAACATTACCTCGACTAAGCTAATGAACATTGCTATACAACGAGATGTCCATATATGCACTCTCCATTTCTTGTAGGGAAGATTTGAATTGCCTGTGGGTCAATGAAGATGAGAAACTATGAAGTTAACTATCTTGACAACAGTTTCCATTACAGTGTTCAAGCACCACGACAACATCTTCGCACACAAATGCTCCGGGTGTATAATGCAAACATCTTCGCACACAAACGCTCCGGGTGTATAATGCAAACATCTTCGCACACAAACTCTCCGGGTGTATAATGCAAACATCTTCGCACACAAACTCTCCTGGTGTATAATGAAAACATCTTTGCACACAAACGCTCCGGGTGTATAATGTAAACATCTTCGCACACAAACGGTCCGGGTGTACAATGCAATGGAAGCTCAATACTTGGCGTCCAATATGATCCTGAAGATGTTTAACAAATCCTTTGTTCTTTCTGACCATTGCAGGGGGTGGCATCAGTAGTTACACAGAATATTTTATTTATGTCAATGTTCTGATTTTCGAAATAGCTTAGAAATGCAGTAATAATATCCTCTCCCTTGGCTGTACCAGCAAGAGGTATTAAGCTGTACAGTTCTTCATAAATACAGTCGTTCTCATAATATCTCACAATTATTACTAGGCATGTCATGCCATTCACATCAACAATTTTGTCAATAGTGGCATTAAATACAACAGCTTGTTGTAACCTGGTTATCTGCTTTACTGTTATACTTTCAGCCATATCAGTTATGCTTCTCTTGATTCAGTAGCTTTATTTTTGATTCCAATTACTTGTCTAAAAATACTAGTTTGTTTTTTGTAGCCAGAAACAGCCCTTTTTATGGCTTCACTTTTCTCCTCAGAGTTTTTAAAAAAGGACTGATGTTTGGTTTGATAGTGTCTTTTTACACTTGATGTATGGCACATGACAGTTTCACAACATAAAGCACAAACAGAACGATTCTTTTGTTGTATAAATCCATATTCATGTATCCAAAAGTCTTGAAATGAGTGGATATCAAGTTTTTCCCCTTTCTGAGTCATTTTAAAAGATGCCGGTGTATCACTTAATAACAGCACCATGTATTCACATGTCTTCGTGCTGAATGACAATGATGTTGGTGTATCACTTAATAACAACACCATGTATTCACGTCTTCTTGCTGAATGACAATGATGCTGGTGTATCACTTAATAACAACACCATGTATTCACATGTCTTCTTGCTGAATGACAACGATGTTGGTGTATCACTTAATAACAACACCATGTATTCACATGTCTTCTTGCTGAATGACAACGATGTTGGTGTATCACTTAATAACAACACCATGTATTCACATGTCTTCTTGCTGAATGACAACGATGCTGGTGTATAACTTAATAACAACACCATGTATTCACATGTCTTCTTGCTGAATGACAATGATGCTGGTGTATCACTTAATAACAACACCATGTATTCACATGTCTTCGTGCTGAATGACAATGATGTTGGTGTATCACTTAATAACAACACCATGTATTCACATGTCTTCTTGCTGAATGACAACGATGTTGGTGTATCACTTAATAACAACGCCATGTATTCACATGTCTTCGTGCTGAATGACAATGATGTTGGTGTATCACTTAATACCAACACCATGTATTCACATGTCTTCTTGCTGAATGACAATGATGCTGGTGTATAACTTAATAACAACACCATGTATTCACGTCTTCTTGCTGAATGACAACGGTGTTGGTGTATCACTTAATAACAACACCATGTATTCACATGTCTTCTTGCTGAATGACAATGATGCTGGTGTATCACTTAATAACAACACCATGTATTCACATGTCTTCTTGCTGAGTGACAACTTCTGCTCAACAAAGAGTAAATAAATAAAAAGGACAACTCAGCAACTTTCATTTTGAAGGGATGTAGCTGAATTCATTTCTGCACGACATTAATTTTATCTCTGTAAAGTAGCAAGTATGGCTTTGATTAGCAGCTAATTGATGTCGAGCAGAATATTTTTTATCTAGTACTGTAACTAGTAGAATGTTACAATCACACCTGTCAACTGTACAGATTTTTGTTGAATGTCCGGATTTTTGCCTCATATTTTTGATCCATTTTTCTAAAAATTGAGGTTTTCTGGCAAATTAGTGGCAAATCATTAAAGAATGAAGTTAGAAAATAATGACAGACATTTAAATTTCAGACTTCTTACCCTTCAGAAAATCCATGTTAATGCAAAACCTGTTATTGTCATAACTATCAACTTCCTAAGTTTGTAAGAGCAATATTTAAAAATTGTCCATATTTTTATGCCTTTGTTCCCACATGGTTTTGTCCAGATATCTTGTTGTAACAGTGTAAAGAGGTTGAAAGGTATGGATGTGATCACTCTTTCTCTCTCTCTCTCTCCAATCTCTTTCACACACAGTCGCTTCTGCTTTCATATATGCACTCACCCAGCCATTAATTCCAATCGTTCACCCACAGAGTCTCTTCACCTTTCATACATGCATTTACTCACTCACCCACACAGTCTCTTCAGCTTTCTTACATAAATCACTCACCCACTCACTCACTCACTCACTCACTCACTCACTCACTCACTCACTCACTCACTCACTCACTCACTCACTCACTCACTCACTCACTCACTCCAGTTGCACAGTCTCTTCAGCTTTCATACATGATTCACTCACTCACTCTGATCACTCACCTGCACAGACTCTTCAGCTTTCATATGTGCATTCACTCACTCACACTGATCACTCACACACAGTCACTTCTGCTTTCATACATGCATTCACTGACTCATCACTCTGATCGCTCATTCATACAATCTCTTCAGCTTTCATATATGCATTTACCCCGTCACTCATTCCAATCGCTCATCCACACAGTCTCTTCAGCTTTCATACTTGCATTCACTCATTCACTCACTCTGATCGTTCACCTAGACAGTCCCTTCAGCTTTCATACGTGCATTCACTCACTCACTCTCACACACAGTCACTTCTGATTTCATACGTGCACTCACTCACTCACTCTGGATCTCTCACACACAGTCACTTCTGATTTCATACGTGCATTCACTCACTCACTCTGGATCTCTCACACACAGTCACTTCTGATTTCATACATGCATTCACTCACTCACTCTCGCTCTCCGATCTCTCACACATGGTCAAAGTGCCATTGAAAATCGCTCCGCATGCCATGCTTGGCACGCTTGCCATAGGTTGCCGACCCCTGCATTAAACTTTACATGCATTATTTGGAAGATATTTTTATCTGATCAGGGCCCAGTAATTTGGTCTCTGACTTTATCAACTATTTACAGAATACTACATATTTTCTTAAATTTACTTATGAGTATAACACAGAGTTTGTTCATCTTTTGGATGTCACTATAAAGAAGAGTGATGGCATTTTTCATTCCAATATATATAGGAAACCAACTTTTAGCAATTCATGTTTGCACTTTAATAGTAATATCCACATTATCAAAAAATTAGCTTTGTGAAAGGGTAGTTCATTTGACTATCTAGGATGATTTCAGATTATGAAATTTTGTTACTAGAATCTGATAAAATTAAAACATATGTTTATGCAGAGAGGTTACCCAGAAGGGTTGATTGATGATAAGGCAAGCAGGAGTAACTGCAGGGAATACTGCAAAAAATTCACTTACAGGGTAACTTCAGCTCGGTACCAGTGAGTGAAGACTAATTGTAGTACAACAAAGATATGGAGAGATCTAGAAAATTGGCAGATGAGCTATCACTGGTACCTATCTGAAATTATGTTGTAAGTGAATAAGTGAATTTTTTGCAGTATTCCTTGTAGTTGCTCCTGCTTGCCTTGGTTTTAGTTACACCAGTGTTTGTTTGCTTGGTTCTTTGGTTCATTGACTGAAGATCATACTTGTCAAGCAGGATGTCCAGATTTTTGCTTCATATTTTTTGGTCTGTTTCTCATAAAATTGTAGTTTTCTGGCAAATCACTGGCAAATCATTGAGGACTGAAGTCAGAATATAATCGCACCCATTTGAGTTTCAAACTTTATATCCTTCAGAAAAAGTCATGCTAATGCAAAACCTGTTATTCTATCTACTGTCTAAGTTTGTCACAGCAATATTTAAAATGTGTCCCTATTTTGGGGTTTTGTACCCCCAATATTTGTGCCATTGTCCAGATTTCTTGCTATAAGAGGTTGAGAGGTATGCTTAAGATAACGTCAACTATGTTTTAAAATGTAGGCATTCCCATTAAAAACTAATTCTGAGTGAGACAAGTTTTCAGACAGATGCATTGATTAAAATTATACCAGTAATTCATGTTTTCAAATGGGTTTAATACTGAAATATACAACTGAATCAAGGGAAATAAAAAATATGACATATGAATTGCAATATGTTCAGAATTGATTATAGATTTATAGAAATCTTTCAAGATTCACCACATTTTCTTTTTAAGACTGGTGATAATTTGAAAAAAATGTTTGAGTCAAACACTAGTGTAAAATATAATGGCAATAATGATCATTCCAGAAGCACTAAAAGATGTGCTGCCTGTAGGTAGTATTTTAACTTTACAGAATGACCTTAGCTGTGTTGTCCGTTTTGTTTAGGTTACTTGTGGCACCACCAGTGTGGCTTAGCTAGCCAAGTGCTCAACCTGCCCTGTTTTTTATGTGGGAAATCTAGAACATGAATTTAGGAGAAGAGTTTATGAACAAGTACATGAATTATACATTTCAAATGATAACAATGCATTGTTTAAACACACTTCATTTTGTAACAACTTTGAAAAGTTTTATTTTGGTATCCTTGAAGTGGTAATACCTAACCCAAGAGATGAGGTGTGGGAAACACACTTAGAGTATAAAGAATTGTTATAAAGGGTTGGGAGGGTGGCATAATGGTTAAGGTGTTTGCCTTACAAACACAAGGTGCAGGGTGCAGGGTTTGAATCTCACAGGGGATAATTGGCTAGGTTTAAAATGGCTTGCAAGGGCAGTTAGCCTAGTACTAACCTATGAATTAATGTGGCAACTTCATCTAAATGCATGCAATAGATCTAGTATTAATGAAACAATTTCTATTAATTCAGTACTAAGAATGAAAGTGGCTAAACTATAAAATAATTTTCTGAGGTTTTAGATTTATTGAGGTAGATTTTATAATGTATTTTGTCAAAGATTACATTTTTAGGAAAATATTTTGGTAAAGTATATGGTGGCGGTGCTGCAGTAGTATTGTCGCCTCACAGCAAGACGTTGTGCCGTTCGATTCTCAGTTAGAGCGTCTTCTGTGTGGAGACATGCGTGAATGGGTGTACCTTCGTTGAAGGTTATGCGTCAGGGCTGGCAAACTCGGCACGTGAAAAATCTACTGCCAATCATTAGCAGACCGGAGTTCCGCTGTGGCGACCCCTAAAAGCCAAAAGACACAAAATTAGTGTTTTGCAGATGATGATGAATTGTTTATGCATTTTATTTAAAGTATTTTTAGCAGATATTTATTGGTGAAGTTTGTATCCTGATGCTTTCCCTTTGAGAGCCTTGATTACGTTACGTACACTTGGATTGTTTATTTAAATGACAGGTTGGTGGGTAGTATTTTACAGTTCTGAAGAATTCTCTGTTAAAATATTACAGACGAATGCTCATTTTATGGCCCATCCTGCACTTTTTTATTTTGCTTTTTAGTTTGTTTTTGTGTAGTCATATGATCACCTGAAAATGCAAATATACAACTGAGAGTCACATTTCACTAATGCTCATCTACAAATGCAATAACATGCCATTCTTAGCAGTGTTACTATAACCCTTATTCCTAAAGCAATATAACTTGCAGTGAAGTTTTAAAAACTGTTCACTCCTATCTTCCCCTTTGACCCAGAAAATGAAATAGGGGAAAAGACAGCCTCCCATTTAGAGGCCCAATATACAAATATTCCCACCAACTTGCCTACGCAGCAGCCTGTTCCCTATAGTCTCCTTACCTGGGGTGGTATACTTCAAAGTAAAATACTAATTAATTTTAACACTATCACTTCCTTAACCAGAAATTACATATGAACATGAAAAAGTTTAAGCCCAACTTCTTGCAGATGCACTCCATCAGCATAATACCACTCAGAAACCCTATCACTAAAATCCCAGTGCTCTAACATCATAGTACCTAATGATGTAACAATCCTAGCAACCCAGTGCTAATTAAACCTTCTTGCTGCCTTGATATCTGCTACCTTAAATGACATCTCCATATTAACCTGGGATTAATGGCAGATCAACGAATTCCAACCCCAGAAACCTCTGCTGTGACAACAAATCATGCACTATCTGTGACAGGAAGATGTGCTTCAGAATCCCTCCCAAACACACTGTAACCATATCTGGGCCTGAAACCTTCAAGTGCAATTCCCTCACAGCTAATAAAAGCTAGCCTCTGCATTCTCACCAACATATATCATAACGACTGGGAACAAGGCCCAAGAAAAAGTCCATCTGACCTTATAGCAGCTCACTTTGCCACCCAATGTATATAATAATGACTTTAGATGACCATCTGTCTTTGCCTTGCAAAACAAAGCAAACAACTTAAATAACTGAAATGATGTAAGGTCTGCTGTATTTAAAACCCATCTATCCTACCTTTTAATCCAATCACTTGTCCTACATTCATAAGTCATATCAGATACTGTTGGATAGCGATCATCGACAATTCCTTGACTTTTCAAAGCTATCTTCAAAACTACATGAAACTGCCTAACCTCTACTAGAGCACCTTTGATCCCAGCATGACAATCCCTGCCACATTTTACTCCACTGTACAAGACACACACACAAAAAAAACTTTCAGCATTACACCACAAAACTATTTGATGCCCTTTATCTACTTGATCCATCTTAAAATGCTTCAATCAAATTAATACTACCATTAATACTACCATTAATACTACCATCCTACTAATCATGCAAATGTTTGACTATGTTGATATTCCCAACTTGTTTGTCTTTTCGACTTTTCCCGGTTAGGGGTCACCACAGCGGAACTCCGGTCCCCTAATGATTGGCAGTAGATTTTTATGGTGCCGAGTTGCCAGCCTGATGCCCAACCTTCAACGAAGGCACGCCCATTCATGCATGTCTTTTGGAGACCACTCAACTGCTGGGAGGACATGCAGATTCCACACAGAAGGCACTCCAGCTGAGAATCGAACAGGAGAACCCCTTGCTGTGAGGCAACAACTTTACTGCTGTACCACCGCGGCTTCTCTTGTTGATGTTGATTTTCCCAACAATTCACTAAAACAAAAAGCCCCCTCGTAATGAAAAAAAATGATAGAACTGCACATGATACATATTCTTCACTTGAAGATGGTACATCCTGCAATCCTTTCAACAGCATCCTAAGTAATTACCTTCTTATTGGGAAATGCTTATTCCATTGCTAAGCCCTTTAACCTTTCCCAGACTTTCACTATCTTTAAAATCAACAAGTGTTTCATCCAATCTACACAACTTGAAAACTTTGCATCAATACACAAAGCAGCTAAATGGACTATGATCATCCTCACCACCTCCTCAAACTGCTGACTGTACACCACATACCTAGCCGACAGACATGCTGAGCAATATTTGTCACATAGCAGCAAACCTCTAACAAAGGTAGTGAATTTGTGCTTTACTAGTAGAAGCAGCCCAACACTGTTGATCCTACTACAGATGGCTATTTCTCCATACCTCTTCTGAGATTGTTGATGGCTAGGCTTTTGCATGTGGAACAGCAGCCTGAAACCTGTGAAACTGAAACTGTGATAGACTATCAGCAAAAATATTTAATCCACCAGGTATATACTAAGCAGTTAAAGAAAAATTATTTTAAGGCACTGCAAAAAACATTTCCCTTAATAAAACTTACACTGAAAATGACCACATGGACCTTTTAGACACAAACTGTATAACCACCACATTATCATAATTTTAGCCAGGTCTTCCTACCAAGATGCCATTGCCATCCAAATGAGCATCAACGCAAGAGAGGTAATGACCTTCTGTGCCTTTCCTGACCAGTGCTCATGCTAGGCTACAGAAAACTACTACCCTTGAAAGTAAGCTCCCATTCCTAATCCCCAACTGCATCCAGATGCATTCATTTGTAAATCATCTGATAAAATCCAGAGTTTTTGCCACATCTCCACACTATTGAAACACTCCAAAATCTCATTCCAAATCACCAAATCTTCCCTGACTACTTTGGTAACTCCCACTCTTTGAAGATACTCCCTACTGCCTCTCACCATGTTCTGTCAGGTCCTACAGCTCCACAGACAAAATCTAATAACCAAAGTAGCTCTATTATGTCCCTTACCCTGACTTTAAAAATGCCTAGCCACTCCTTAATCTCCTCCCCAAACTTCTCCAGCTTATTTTGTGGTAAATGAAGAAGTCCCACGCCAGCATCAGTCACTAATTCCAAATAACATAATAGCCATAGCCAGGCCTTCCTGCTTGTCCTTAACCAAAGGTACCCTCATCTCATTAATATGTTAAAAAGGTTTTGCAATGCCATTTACACCCCATCCTTACCTTCTCCCACTAACAGGAAGTCATCTAGGTAAAGGACTGCTTTCTGCTTGTGGCTGTCCAACTCCCACATCCACTACAGAGTATACAGCTAAATTTCTCAAAAGTAGCACAGTCTGCTCTACAGCGCATGGACATAGCTTTGTCAAAGTGAACACTTCCTCCCGGCTGCATGCCCAGTTTAAGCCAATCATGCTCCCTTACTAGAACCAATCAAAAAGCAGACTCACTGTCTTGCTGTACCAATCAAGGATCAATGAAAAACCTAATAGTCAGCACTGTGTCACACAAAAAGCCATACAGAACCTATGTTATTTTCCTATCAATGTGATTATTCAGTCAGTCCCCTTCCATGAATGAAACTCAATGAAGCAAGTGAAAATTGCTTGGTTTCTTTTTGTGCACCAGCACCAATAGAGATGTCCTATATGAGACAAATAGAAACTTCCCTAAAGGATCCGTCACGCTACCTGCCTGAACTACCTTGTCTGACAATTGCTGTTCTCTTTCTCCCTCACCCTTTACTGATTCCATGTTACTACGTAGCTTAACTGCCCTCCCTCTCCTGGCTGAATTGAAGTGAGAGTTGTTGTCCTCTCCTTGGAAGGGCATTGGGCCCCTAACAGCCCTAACATTATCTTGTCCTCTTACTGCTGTTTCATCTATCATCCCTTCTCTTTGTTCATCCTGTGGAGCAAGCGTGCCATGTCCTACCTGCCCACTTTCTTCATGCTAGTATCTGGCTTCACTAATCATAGTTCTGCAAATTGAACAAATATTTGGAAACCTACACATTGGCCAAGAACATTTCCCTACATTAAATTAAGGCCCAAATATGCTTTAATTTTGGCCACTGTTCCCACCTGTCCTACCTTGGGCTTTACACTTGCCTAATCGATCATAGTTTCTAACCATGTACCTGCACGTCTGAACTCTGACCTCAAAGACTTAGCTACAGACTTCAGATTCCTGAAATGCTGACAACACCAGTACCATGCACTACCGTCCCTCAGGCTCTGATCTTCTCTTATAATCAGAAAATATGCTAACAAAGGAAGTGCTTGGTCCAGCGCCTTCTCCACAATCACTGCAAGGTCCTAGCCCTAAATCAAACTAGACAATTCTTTCTCAAGTCAGCCATTGTTGTTGTCAGGTCCTGAGAATCTGAAGATTCAGTATCTGTTATCATTTCAGTCCCATCTGCATCTAACACCTCAAACAATTCAACATATTCCACCTGCCAAATCTCTTCTTTCACCACTGCAGGGATATATGGTGAGAAAATAGACCTTGACCCTTACACACACACACACACACACACACACACACACACACACACACACACACACACACACACACATGCATGAGCGCACACAATATTCAAATATAGCTTTAAGAAAAATCACTTTTAAAGCAGATTCATGCATGAAGCTGTTTTATCTTCAGTGAAGTTGTTGTAAAAAATATTCCTTTATTGCTGATGTTTTTCTGCACCATCCTTATTACGAGTTTATAGTAGTGTTATATTGCCTTATACTGAGAACTCATTGCATATATACTTAAAGACATTCACTATGCATGAGATTATCAGCCCCTCACCCTCTTTTCAAAGCACTTGCATCAGTCATCATGCAGTAATCATCCTGTCAGTTATTACAGATTTGTTGCTTTGTTACTTCACCTTTATGGTTATGTACTTTGTCCTGTAATTGCCTTACACTAATTCTTATTGTCACTCATTGTTTGAAGTACTTTAAGTTATCCAAGTTTTCTCTGGTTGTGTAAGTGCACTTAAGATTTTCACATTCTTTATGACCTCTCTCACAAACTCTACAAAACATATCAGTTAGTAGTAGCTTCCAGTGACATCATTTCTGTTAGTTGAGTGAATCTTCATAGCTCTGGCCATTCATTAACATAACTGTAAGTACATTCTTCATTTGACAGAATTAAATTAGATTCACTTTCATTTGTTTGATGGACGTCAGGGTTAGAAAATCCAACAAGCATTAGCTAAAGTGCACATCATGTTTTTCATTAAAGTGTTTGCTCTGGGCAGATGACTTTTGTCCATGAATGCAAGCCGGGAATAGTGACAGCATATAACATAATATAGTGGGGACAATGAAGTTAGTATGGGGGTACTGAAGTGAGGGTGAAGAAAGAGAAAGTGAGTTTAGAATACATTTAGGAAATTAGGTGGGAAGCAGGAAGTTGTCTTCAGGGACAATGGTGGGTAGGATATTTAAGAGGAGGAGGGAACATTTGGTCTCTTGGTATGAGCGTTTGTGAAGCTTTCCCACCATTCTCATTTAAACAGCATGTGGTAGGGCTGTTGGGGCAATATACCTCATTGTAGAAGTCTTTCCTTCTTCCTATTTCTTTCCTGGTCAAAGGGGAGGAGGATGAAATGAGCAGCAATATAACACTGGCCCGGTAGACATATTGGTTCCTGACTGGGCAGAGGATAGTTACACTGATGATTCTGTTGTTTAATGGCATTTATTTTATTTATTTATTTATTTCACATTTGTTAACCAGGTTAGTCCAAGTGAGCAAAATAACACTTTTTCAGTGGAGACCCGAGGAGAAAAGCTCCTGTACATAGCCATAGTAGTAATAACAGACAATAAAACTATGAGAGTACAATAAAGCAATGTTATACAAAATAATACAGTGTTACACAAAACATACAACACTGACATAATCTGACATACTCTGAGACATGAGCAGATATAGTAAGAGAAACATACAATCTATAGTTAAAGATGTAGACTCAACCTAGCTATTTCTTTTTTCATAACAGGGGAGGTAGGAAAGAGATGAAAGTTGTAATGGTAGAAATGTAGGAGCACAAGAAGATGGTAAAGGTGGGGGTTAGTATAGTAAAAAGAGGAAAGTAAAGTGAGGCAATAGTATATATGTATTTACATGAGTTGTAGTCAACTGATAGGTTGGAGAGTAATGCACAGTGCATTGTTGGTAGAAAGGATGTGGAAGAGATTAGGTAGGGTCATGGCAATGACAAGACCTAGAGTCAAATAGAAATTGTTTTAGGTCTTTTTTGAAGTACTGGATGTGGAGGCTGTTTCTTATGCATGAGGGAAGTTTATTCTAGGCCTGGGCTACAGTATGTTTGTAGAGAAGTCTACCTATGTTTTTGTTAGATTTATGGAAGGAAAGGAGTCGTTGATTAGATGTATGACTAGAACGACTGGGAGTGTAATGAGTGATGAGGGAGGAGACGGAACGGCAGGATGGAGTTTAGGATTTGAAAATGAGTAAACTGGGGTTGTTGGGGAAATTCTAGCCACTGGAGTTTGTTGAGAGCAAGTCAGTGGTGTGAGTAATGTGGTAAGCTAGAGGCAAATCGAGCTATTTTGTGGTATGTTTGTTCTAGCTTACATAAAAGTGTGGATTGTATATTAGTAAAGATTGGAGCTGCATAGAGAGGAGGAGTGCTTGATCCAGGGAGAGCTTAGTGTCACAGGTAAGGAATTTTCTATTTCTATATAATAATCCAAGTTTATGGTGTTTTTTTTTAATACATTGTTGGATGTGCAGGTTAAATTTCAGTTCATCATCAATAATGGTTCCTAAGAGTTTAGTGTGGGGCTCTGTTTTGATGGTGGTCTTGTCAAGGGATGTAACAATAAAGGTGGTTTTATGGCGTGCTAGAGGTTGAGGACTGTCTGCAGGCAGTATGGAAGTCATTAGTGAAGATATTGAAAGCAGAGGTCCGAGAATGGAGCCTTGGGGGACACCTGTTTTGATGGATAGGAAGGAGGAGCAGGAAGAGAGACATGTGACTGATTGTTGCCTATTGGAGAGGTAACTTGCAAACCAGTCAAGGGTGGTTCCAGAGAGGTTGAGAGTGGATAATTTTGACAGAAGTAAAGAGTGAGAGACAGTATCAAAGGCCTTGGAGAGGTCGAAGAAAAGGCAATATACTAGTTGGTTGCTGTCTCTGGCCTCGGCTACTGTGTGGGTAAAAGATAGTGCAATGTCAATGCTATGGTATGGCCTGAAGCCATGTTGTGTGGGAGTCAGTAGGTTTTCCTGGAGAAGAAAATTCTTGAGCTGAGTATAGATGCACTTTTCAAGTATTTTTGATATAGGGGGAAAGTATAGCTATGGGCCTATAATTAGATGGTTCAGTTGAGTTGCAACCTTTGTACAGTGGGACAGTGTAAAAGGATTTCCAAATGTCTGGGACTGTGGCCTCTTGAATGGATCTGTTGATTAGTAAAGTAATAGGATAGGTTATGGAATCAGCTGCAATTTGAGGAAGGTGGAAGGAAGGTTGTCTGCAGAGAGGGAATCGTGTTTGAGTTTAAGGAGTAGTGATTTGATATAGGCAGTGGAGACTGGTTTGAGGGATAATAGTTTTTTGCTTTGTGGATTATAGGGGGTGGGAGGGCGATCAGGGTTGTGATTCGTATGTGTTAACTTTTGAATAGTATCAATGAAGTAGTTGTTGAGAAGGGTGGCAGTTTCTTGCAGGGTATTATTTGGGAAAGGGGAGGGTGTGGTTGGGTTTCCAGGATTAAGGATTTTGTTTACAGTAGACCAAAATTTTTGTGGATTAGATTTTCTGTTAAATTAAGGTGAGGAGTAGAATGTTTTCTTATCATTGCTGATTAATTTACAAGGGAGCAATAATTAACACGTCTTGACTTAGTGCTTTAGTACAGACGCATCGCAGATGTGCAGTGTTGGTCACACTCGTATATAATGGAGTATGTTATGAATCATGTTTTCAAATAGTTTCCGTGGTTGAAAGTCATATGTTATGTATGTTTGCATTTTGGTGTGATTTTTGTGTCCTGGCAGGGTTTGCGACCATGCTTTACCAAACATGACCACGGATTCTATAGCTACAGCTTTATCATGATCCAGCAATTCATGACAGGAAGTAAAAATCTGTCTTAAAGGTCATTAACATTTTAAAAATGTGACTAAAATTAAAGGAATTGGTATAGCATGATACAGTGAATACAATTACTGAAAAGCAAGACAGGAAATAAGGGATTAGGAAATGAACACCTCTTAACTGCTTCTTAGAGGAGATGAATTTGAATGTCAAATAGATATGTTATTTGCAAACAATACTGAAATGTAAAGTTCCTGACAAATGTTCAAGACAAAAAAAACATTAAACCATCAAACCATATGGTGTGTCAGAAAGAAAGGGGTTTGCTTACAGGTTCATAGGTGGTTACTTTGGTCTATGAGCCATTTTAAGTGTAGCCAAGATTACCTCAACTTCACCAAAATATAGCTCACGCGTCAATATTCAAAGGAATTTTATGCTTATGATATAGGCTTGTACACATCAAGTATTCACAGGCTACCCTTGTCCATTACTGACATAGGTGCCAAACCAGGGGGAAATTCACAATTTTCCAACCACGGATCCAAGTTACATTTAAGTAGGGTTAGACCACAGATCCAAGTTACATTTAAGTAGGGTTAGACCACAGATCCAAGTTACATTTAAGTAGGGTTAGACCACAGATCCAAGTTACATTTAAGTAGGGTTAGACCACGGATCCAAGTTACATTTCAGTAGGGTTAGACCACGGATCCAAGTTACATTTAAGTAGGGTTAGACCACGGATCCAAGTTACATTTAAGTAGGGTTAGACCACGGATCCAAGTTACATTTAAGTAGGGTTAGACCACGGATCCAAGTTACATTTAAGTAAGGTTAGAGGTGAGCTTTGTTTCATATGAATGTGAATCATGTTCTAGAGAAGGAGTAATGTTTAAGACACACACCTGTCCCACCAGCATGTCCTGTTTATGTCATAGGCAAGGTTTAGGTCCTTAGAACAAGCATTTCTAATATTTTTTTATGGATGTGCAACAAATCCATCAATGTAGGATCACAAGATGTAGTGTAGGCTAGACATAGGTCACTGCACAACAGTCTGTAGGAAAGTGAGTGAGTATAGGGATAGGGTTTTGAGATGGTCCACATAGGACTTGATGTTTACTTCCCATATTATTTTATGAGTAACCACTGTGGTCTATCAAGCTGTTGCAAATACCTGGTTAAATACATGCCGAAGGGTGCATTGTACTTGATGACTTGTCTGATGAAAGACAAGTACTGTGGGATAATGGCCTCTTCTGACTTGGGAGCCATGTCCTTATTTATAAGTTGTGCAATGTAAGATGATTTTTTCACCAGAGCAGATACATTGCAGTCAAATGTCAGATTGCTGTCAGCATGCATTCCCAGTTCCCTGTCTACTGTTTCTACTTTTAGCTAGGTGTTATCAATATGTGTACCTCTTTCCAAAGATCCAACAAGTTGATACAATCATCTTCTTCAAAAGTGAAACCCAAGGACCTGAACTCACTCATGCCAAAGAAATGCTATCTAGGCAGTTTCTCACTCTGTGCCCAAATGGTCTGCCTCTTTAAGGAGCCCTCTCCCAAAACATCTATGCCAGATCATGGCACTCATACAACTGCAGCACATTTTTAACTGTTAAATTTAATTTACAGATGCTTACATGAGAAAAAATTAATTTGGCAGCTAAGCCATTGTAAATAAAATTTAAAAAATATAACCTTCCATTATCCTACTCAGCAACAGCTCCTCGTGGTCCTGCAGAGTGGTGCTAGCAGCAGAGAAATGAAAAGAGGGACTGCTTTCAAGATATAAGTATATTTTACTGTTATTACCTGTGCGACTGTCCTTTCTCGCTGAAAAGTGAGTTTACACTGCTGATTTAACTGTTGTAAGTTTGTTTTTGTGTTTTTTATTATGTGCACTTAGTTTAAAAGTTTGTTTGTTGTATTTAACTGTTGAGGCTGCCCACTCAAGTGCGCTAGCCTATGCATTGAATATACTGTAATTCTCCTGTTGTTTTCCTGAAAAAAAAAATATATATCCTTGTTTCCCGCCTTTCCTAAACTAGAATAGTCCCTTATACTGGCTTTGCTGTATTCTGGATTTTTGGATAGTTCCTGTGTTGCCCATTTCCTTACTTGGATAGAAGGAAGTTTCTTTGCTCACCAGTGGGAGTGGGGAGCCTTGAGCAGCCTATCTGTCCCTGAAGGAGTGACCTCAGCACAAGAATCTTGTAGTAATTGGCCGTTTTGGGCCATTTCTAGCTCTTTGAAGTTCCATGCATAAAAACCCGCTTTAGCGTGGCTTTGCGTGATTGTGTGCATAGCGCAGCATCGGGCAGCGCCGCTTAATCGGGTTTAAACTATTCCCGGCTCCACAAAGTCTGCTCTTCACTTTTTCCCTTAGAACTGCTCTGTCTCTCAATTTAAACACCCTATTCTCAATCTAAGACCCTGCACTTGCCCAAATAAGCAATCTTACAATCTTGCACTAATAAACTAAAAGCACTACATCCTCATATACTCTCCACAATTACCTTGTACCCTATTGGTCATTTTTAATTAAGTGATAAAAGAGTTCCCTTTACTACTCTAGCATGTCCAAAAGTCAGTTAATGGTTTCCTCTCCAGTCCAGCTGGTGAATCTGGGAATCTTGTACACAGACAGCCCTCTCCTCCTCCAAACAGGTTCAAACATATGTGAGAAATGCAACCATATAGCCAAACTGGAGGCTGAGCTCTCTCACCTCAGAACTGGTGTAACCAGTCAGGAGGAGAAGGTAACCTCACACAACACTAATCCAGTCTCACATAGTCCTATCACAACAGCAAACCAAACACATAAACACACAAAAACATACTCAGAGGCTCTAAATAAAAATCTACCTAAGCAGCGGAGACCTCCAAAGCAGACATCCAAGCAAACGCTACCCAACAGCAAAACATGTGCAACACATAGCTCACAAAGTCAGTGTGCCAAACAGTCACAGCCCTTAAGGCTGAATAACACACCTTATACACTTGTAATAGGCGATTCTATAGTCAGACACACTGACGTCCCGCTCACCAGGCTGAACAAGGAGAAGGTCGCAGTGAGCTGCCTGTCGGGTGCTAGGATCCGCCACATAATGCAAGCACTCAGGTCACTCCAAAGCAAGTACAAATATGACTCTGTCATAGTACATGCTGGTGTGAATGACCTGAGACGTACCTCCCTCGACTACATGAAAAGAGACATAGAGGAGCTCTCCGATCATGTAGCCCAGGCCGGTATGACCCTGACCTTGAGCAGCATCTTACCTTCACCTAGAATGATGCCGCAGTATAAAGACAAAATGATCAATTTTAACAATTGGCTAAAATTTTGGTGTCATTCAAAGGGGATCCAGTGCCTGTCAGCCTGGGATGACATGCTCGACAAGCCACGCTGCTTCGCTAGGGACGGCTTGCACCTGTCACCCCTGGGCTTTCAGATACTGGCAAAGGCTCTTGCCACCCCCATAGTGCCTTTTTAAGGCAAGGCTCAAAAGACAAACCCACCTCCATAGAAAACACAAAGAACAAGAAACTAAGGGTAATGCTGCTAAACGCCAGAAGTCTAAACCTCAAAATGCATGCACTCGAAGCTCTCCTCAGTATGGAGAACATCGATATCTGCACAGTGACAGCAACCTGGTTCAAGGCTCCAGAGAGCACCCCAGCACTACCAGGTTATACCTCATATCATGCTTTTCGGCCCAAAACTCGGACCGAACCTCAAAAGGAGGGGGAGTATCCATATTTGTCAAGGATACCCACACCTCCAGGTTAGTGGCATTGCACGAAGCATCAGAAACCATCCATGTGCAACTAACAGTGGGCAAAACTGCCTTTCAGTTTATAGCATGCTACAAACCACCGTCTCAAAATCAGGAATCCCACTCGGCTTTCCTGAAAACATTGGAGAACATGAAGATCTCTCCAAACACCATTATACTGGGTGACTTCAACTACCCAAAGATAGACTGGGAGCATTACTCAAGCCCCAACACCCTAGCCCAAATGTTCCTGGAATTTATAAACTCAAATGCCATGGAACAACTAGTCACAACTCCCACAAGAGGGGAAAACATACTTGACCTGATCATCACTAACATGGGGACCCTATGCTCCACACCAGAAGTATACCCCTCATTGGTAAGATCAGACCATAAATTAATTTCACTGGATATCCAAAACTCGACCCCACCCCCAGCCCAGAAAACCACAGTGAAAAACTTCTCAAAAGCGAACTTCACACTTCTCAAAACCTATGAAAAATCTGTGAAAAACCCTCTTTTCGGAGGGTTTGTCACAGATCACTGTCCACCCCACCCAATAGTTTTGTTCCATTCTTTTTTTTTTATTTAGTAGTGCATCTTTCTTTCAATTGGCAAACTGCTACACTTTTCTTTAAACGCTAACCCCCCCCCCCCACTTCCAAGTAAGTTATACAGTCTTTTTTAGGTAGACACTATCGAAAACCACCCGTAATCTGCTTACCTATAACAGTAGATGTTATAGCTGGCATGGCAACCTGTTGTACACATTTGTTCAAGTTATTTGAGACACACCATTATGTTTCTGTGTATGTTTACATTATTTAATATAAAGTAGGAGAATTCCTTCTAAAATAGCATAGCTTTGGGTGCAACATGTCAGATAGGGACTGACCTACAGAAACAAACTGCCGGATAACAGTTTTAGTAGTTGCATTTAGACTAAGGCATGCACAAAGAGGATCAAGGGACTCAAACAAGGGAATCAAAAGTAGCCAGGCACACAAGCTAGTTAATAGTGGTGTAGAAGAAGCAAATTAAATGAATTGTTGCTCTGCAAACTGTGTTACACCTTTACCTGAGGCTTACAGATGATTTACAGATGTCTCGACCAAAGTTATGCTTGGTGGTGGACACTTCAGCATGGAGGGATGTCTGACATCACCACAGACTGGCCAATAGCTTAGCCAGACATCTCTTCATGTATGTGATAGCTCTGCTTTCATTCAAGATCAGGAAATAAAAGCAGGTGTATTTAAAGGTTTATACTAGGCTAATGACCCCCAAGGTCTTTATGAGCTTAACCATGCAACACAACCTAGCTTTGTCACTGAGTTCCTTGGACACCTATATGGTAGGGTATGTTAGTAAAGATATAGCTAAGTGTTATGTTGGAGGGTATGTTAGTCTGGATTAATGTACTTACTGTCAACCTCTATCCTTCAGAGACAGAGGAGCTTGACAGGGTGTGAATTTACAATTTCCCATCCAAAGGGCAAGGTTTCTTTTGAATAAAGTCAGGGATGAACTCTGCTTCATGTAGAAAGGGAGCTTATATCATAGCATGAGGATGCTTTGAGACACATATTGGTCTCTCCAGAATTTTCTATTTATGTCACAAGCAAAGTTCAAGTCCTTGGAGCTAGTGTTTCTAGTTCTCTTCATTTTTCAGATGTGCAAGTGATCCATTAGAGATGGATCTTAGGATGCCTTATATGTTTGGCACAGATTGCCTCTCAGTAACCTGTAGGAGACTGAGTACAGAGGTAAGGCCATAAGGCAATCTGTGTAGGAGAGGATTTTCATATACCAGATTCCCCTGGTGAGGAACCTCTGAGGGCATTCCAAGTGTTGCATGTGCTTAGATGGTACATGCCAAAGGGGGCATTGTACTCAAGATGGGTCTGCTAAGGCCCGAGTAGAGTAGCACTACAATGTCCTTGGACCTGGATGCCATACCCTTGCCTATGAGTTGGATGACATAGAATGATTTTTTTACTGTCTTGGCTACATGTTGGTCAAAGGCCATATTACTGTTTACATATGTCCCCAGATCCCTAACAATTGTGTCACCTCTTAGGAGGTGTTTAATCAATGGCATAATTAGCTTGGGTGAATGATTTCCAAAAGGGCACTACAATGCATTTCTTCTCATTGCATTTTTATCTGTGGCTTTGACACCAGTCATTTGTTTGTGTTATGTCCTCTTGAAGGATATTGCTTTCATATGAGGAATCTATGATAGCTCCCACTTTTCTGCAAACATGGTGAGCCAAAGGCCTTTGACATTAGCCTTTACTTCCAAGAAGCAGATACCAAAGAGGGCTGTGCTGAATAAGGAGCCCTGAAGTACTCTTCTGTTGACCGGTGTCCTGGCGGAGGTGGTCTCACCAATCCTGACTTCATGGGCCCTATTTGTGAGCCAGCTTGCAATCCAGTGAGTTTTGTAGGGATTTACACCTTGTTCTGAGCAGGGTATTGTAGCAAACACCTTGACCAGATCAAGGTAGGCGGTATGCACCATTTTCATCTCATCCATAACCTTAGTTACTCTCTTCAAGAAATCTACCAGGTTGAGTAGGCAATACCTTCCCTTAAAAATTCCAGACTGGGATGGATTCAGTGACTGCAGGTTGTCAATGTCCTTATTGATTTTTTCCATTATAATTTTTTTCCATGTCTTTGCGTATCATTTTCGTTAGAATTTATTCCATGTTTTTGCATATCAGACTTGTGACTGATGGTTTTGTAGTTACCAGGGTTGGTTGATAATCCTCCATTATGAAGAGGTGACCTTTGAAGCACTACATTTACTTAGCATGAAACCTGTTTTGAGGGTGTAGTTAAAAAGTGCCTCAAGTGTCCTGCTCGGCCATATTTTAGGCTATTTAGGAAGTGAAAAAATATTGAAAAAATATTTTGAGATTTACTTTGCTTACTGCTTGCTGCTTCTTGCTGTGGGATGGATCTGAAGTGTTCTTCAGACACTCAGTCTTGCTGGCTGGAATCAAAGTCTGGTTATAATTGCATTCACAGTCTGTTGCATACAGAAACTTGCAGAATATACACTGATACAGCATCTGACTTTAAGAGCAGTAACCAATAACTTTTATAATAAACCAAACTGGACAAACGTTACAGCTTAAAAGTACTGTTCCAACTTTACTTCTCATATAGTACAGATGATGTGAGAGATATAACATTTACCTCAGAACACCAAATGTGTTCCTACCATACCCCTCTACCCAACTGGATTTATACAGCTCTTTATATACAGTTTTTAGTCATGCATAAACATATTTTGGAGAATTGCTTATCCTGTAGAAACAATACTAAACTTCCTTGTTTAACAATGTCTTGTAAGAGACCAGCTTTTCTGACAGTGTGAATATCCTGTAACAGTGTCCTAATGTCCATGTAGAAAAACATATTTTTGAGGAAACACATTGTCTGCATTCTATTTGGATCTGTGTATATGACCATATGTTCTTGTACCAATGCTGATAAGCATATCCTGTTTTTTATGAAGAAAAACATATTTTTGAGAAAACACATTGTCAGAGATCAGCTTTTCTGACAGTATGAACATCCTGTAATTTCACATAGTTAATACAATGATATTAAAGTATTACTACCAAAACTGAATGTATTTAACAACTTTTTCTTTTGCAGACCATTCTGTGAAAATATCAGTTATGAGCTGTGTCTGCTTTAATGTTATTTATTTATTTTTTTTTAACATGATCAATTTATTCTTTTGCAATCACAGAATTTAATTTATGACTTAGAACTGTTTCATTAACTCTTTGCAGCTGTTAAATTAACTATAACAGACAGTAACCATGTGCTACTGCAAGCATTTATACACTACTGAAAACACACAGTTTCAATGTCATTTTAACCATCACATTGTGTTCATGTCTCTGAACTGCTCATTAACATCTTGGTAAAATACTGAACTGGGCTTAAATAATAAATATTTGAAAGCAGTTATTTTACTGGGGTAAAACCAATGATATTACAACTTGACAAATTACTTTTGAACTTATTACGATGTATCCTGTACAGTATGTATTTACACAGACTGTTTGCTATTTATGCATTTCAGTTTAGTAGGTACCCTGGACCCATTTTTTCTTTAAATATGTTTTTTTTTTTTACTGAATTTTTCTGCATTTGTACATACAATGACTATAACGTACATTTAGTCTAATCTTACAAATTTAATAACATTAATATTAAGCAAAATCTTGGAAAATGTTTGTCTCTTTAGAAATATCTAGAGGAATTGCCACCAAATGCATATGTCCTGTTATTTTAAACTACATACTCAGCAATTAAAAATATTCATGCTTTTTATACCAACATTGTTTTGCCAAAAACTTATTAAAAATAGTGACCATTCTTGCTCAATTTTTTTTACATATCTTTACTCTCTTTTGTATAGCTGTAATCAGTTTTAAGCCATCTCTTGTTTTTAAACCATCTCTTGTATAGCTTTATAGTTTAACAGGTTGTAAATACAATTTAATGCTAAACAATACAATAATAACCATTATGATAGCTATTAACAACTTGTAAAATATCTTATCCTGTCAGGTTTAATCCAGTTTACCAGTATTTCTAATACACTAATACCTGTTTTTTCCTCTCATAAAAGAGTATTGTCAAGAAGGAATGAGATATTTTTTCCTGTAGCTTTATTTTAGACCCTTGTGCAGTACTGCTTATACAGTCAGTGTAAAACTGAGAAAGTGCCCCTCCCTCTTATACAGTCAGTGTAAAACTGAGAAAGTACCCCTCCCCCTGTAGTACTTCAGCACTGTTTACCTGCCCTATGCTGTGAGAATAGAATGTATGTCAGCCTAAGACTATGGTTATACATTTATTTTATTAAATTATGAACTTTTGCCTGATTTGATAATTTTTTATAAAGCTTTTGCTGTTTACTACCACTAGTAGGCGTTTACATTCTCCTGCACAATTGATTTGAACTGTATATATACTATAGCCCATTTGCTGGCTGTACTTGATACAACTAAGTTTTTTTTGTCCTTTTAACATTTACTTGCAAACAGATTATAAGTGACATCTATGCACAATTGTGACATTTTATTACAATTACCAAATAGTGTTGCCTGTAAACATTTTAACAATTATGTTTTAATAACAATGATGCTTTAGAAAAACTCAAGCTACTTGCCTGGCAATCAGTCTTGTTGTTTATCTTATCTTTCCAGCATTTCCTGTAACTATTCATTCAGTCTAGGAAGGTCTGAGCTCACATTTTATACTCTATAAACCATAATTAATTATTTTGGCATTTTTCCTTTAATGTGATTGTGATCTGCATAACTATGCATTTATACAACATAAATAGACATCATTTTACAATTACCTTACATGGATTTCAGTATTTTTTTTTATTTATTTAACTATTCTGTCCTGCCATTAATTTTACAAAAACTGTTTGAATAATACCATCTGTGATTTTCTTTTTAAAATTCAGAACTTTAACTGTTTGGTGTTACTAAATTGTAAAAAACAAAATAGATATTAGTTTAACCAACACATTTATATTTATATTATTTATATTTGCTAATGTCTGCCTTTTGCTTTTGTGTATTGTAAACAAATGTACTCTAGATGAAAAGAACATACATGCATGTCTGTCTTGTATCTGTATATCTTTATACAAGCATGTCAGTCTTGTGACTTTAAATCTTTATTCTTATTAACTATTTTCATTTAATTTTTATACACTAGTACAGTTTTGTTTACCTTTTGACTATGCTAATGAATGGCATTCATATGCTTTACTTTACTGTAGTACTGATAGATGTCTTGCTTTAACTGAATGAAAGTAAAACATTTAAGAATGATTTGTCCAGACATCAGATCCTACCATCCTACCATGTATGTTTAACCATTTTCAAAACATAAACATATTATAAAATATATTTCTTTTGCACAGATTAGCTGTGTATGCAGGAAGTTCCCAGTCTGTGTCAGTTCAGCTAATTTATTTCCTTTATCCTGCAACTGCTGTTGAATTTCCAGTAATGTTGCATGGTCTTTCTGACATTCTTTAGTAAGCTGTTCTGCTGAATTTGAAACTCCTATGCACTTTTGAAAAGATGTATGTATAACTTGTCTAAGCTTCCTGAACTCATTGTCTCTGTCTTTTAGAAGTTTACTACATTCCTTTGTAACAAAATGTACTAGGGGTTCTATCAATAACTGATTTGACTCACATGTGGTGACAGGACATAACTGTTCAACATCAGAATGTAATGGAAACACTTTACCCTTAGTTAATTCTTCAGATCTGTCTTTACAGTCTATTTCTTTCGCAATATGATGCAATATTTTTTTATGACATAATACACAAAATGCAGTTTTTGTTGAAGCACACAATAAACATTTGTCATATTTCACATGGTTTTCTTTGAGATACCAGTCAAATATTGTAATACATTTGCATAATGCCTTACCATCAACCTGCCCTAATAAGGTTTTACATTTACTAATGTGCTGTGTATACCAACATAGCAATTTTTTACATTTGCTTAAATTATGCATGAAAATATCCATACTGTCGAATAGCAACCATACTAAAAATGTGACGTAGAAAAAAGTCTTACCAGTGAGCAAGAAAACAGGTGATCAGGCTGTTGTTGCAGATGGCTGGAAATTTTTCAAAGTCACTTGAGAAGCTGGGAAAGCACAACAGGCAGTGGACTGATGGGCTAGTGGATATCCCCCTTTTCTTTAGTGAAATTATGGCACTGCGAATTTCTTGAACTAGTCTCACTCCGGATTGTAGACGTCTAAAAAACTTTACTACTGCAAGCTGCATAAACTGGAATACTTCTGTTCAGAATTGACACATACGTACAAATGTTAGTTACTGCAATTTGACTGAAGTGACCCTCTGCAGGGCTTACCATCACTCCTCCTGTGTTTGAATGTAGATTGTAGGTTCAAATGCAGGCTAGCTTGCCATTGAAAAAATTATATGGAGCTAGTCACTCAGCTGCCTCGCCATTGAAAAAATATTTTGAGATTTACTTTGCTTACTTCTTGCTGCTTCTTGCTGTGGGATGGATCAGAAGTGTTCTTCAGACACTCAGTCTTGCTGGCTGGAATCAAAGTCTGGTTATAATTGCATTCACAGTCTGTTGCATACAGAAACTTGCAGAATATACACTGATACAGCATCTGACTTTAACAGCAGTAACCAATAACTTTTATAATAAACCAAACTGGACAAACGTTACAGCTTAAAAGTACTGTTCCAACTTTACTTCTCATATAGTACAGATGATGTGAGAGATATAACATTTACCTCAGAACACCAAATGTGTTCCTACCATACCCCTCTACCCAACTGGATTTATACAGCTCTTTATATACAGTTTTTAGTCATGCATAAACATATTTTGGAGAATTGCTTATCCTGTAGAAACAATACTAAACTTCCTTGTTTAACAATGTCTTGTAAGAGACCAGCTTTTCTGACAGTGTGAATATCCTGTAACAGTGTCCTAATGTCCATGTAGAAAAACATATTTTTGAGGAAACACATTGTCTGTATTCTATTTGGATCTGTGTATATGACCATATGTTCTTGTACCAATGCTGATAAGCATATCCTGTTTTTTATGAAGAAAAACATATTTTTGAGAAAACACATTGTCAGAGATCAGCTTTTCTGACAGTATGAACATCCTGTATTTTATTTGGATCTTTGTCTGTTCTTGTGTCATATCCTGTTTTTCCATGCAGAAAAACATGTCATTGTTCTTTAAAAGCAGATTTTGTATTTTTGCTCTTGCATACATCCTGTTTTGAGTCTGTAAGGGAATAATGTCCATTCTTTAAAAGCAGATTTTGTATTTTTGCTCTTGCATACATCCTGTTTTGAGTCTGTAAGGGAAGAATGTCCATTCAGCAGATTCCTTTTCCAAGCCATGGTCATTTAGTATGACTGCTGATCACATATTACTTAAACTTTGTTTCTGCATTTAAGCAAGCCCTTTCTTTCAGCACATTTACAACATAATTAATTTCAGATTTATATTCATAAAATCTAACAGGAAGCAACTCAGGATATTGTTGGGGTCCATTGAAGCAGTGTTTTTGGCCTTAGTGAGTACCACAATGACCTACTCCCTGTTGATAGTTGGGGGTATATGCTGGAAGGAATTTCACAGAGGTAACTGAGGGGAGTGTAGGGTGAAGTTAGATCTAAATTTATCACCCAGTAGATTTGCTATGTCATCCTAGTCAGTGAAGATTGTGCCATTCACCAACAGTTATGCACACTGCTGAGTGCTAACTTTAAGGCTCTGAAATAGCTGAAGAATGCCTTATCATTCTCCCTAGTTTGTGAGACTATACTGATCTTGTAATTGGACGTGTTGGACTTTAATAGGCCTCTTAGTTTCTTGTTTAGTTGAATCAGAGAACTTTTGCCTCCAGGGGAGTTACTCTTTCTGATTTTGGCCATGAGTTTTTTTTCATATATCCTATTAAGGTAAGGATTACACCGGAGGAGTTTGTTTTTGGTGCAAAAAACACCAAAAAAGTTCAAAAACTCTTGATATAATAATACCACAGAAGAAGGACGACTCCAATGCACGTCTGGATAATTATTTAATCCAACTCAGAAGTAAAACGAAATACAAGTAAATTTCTCTAGCACCTCGGCAAAACTTGCCTTTACAGAGTAAAACTTCAACACTGACTAATAGCTAACCTTAAATACATTTAACAAGACACTCCCCTTCCAACACTTAAACAATTAATGTTAATTAATTCATCACTTTCAGCTTGTATTGAAAAAAACAAGTTATATATATTTAAAAAAACACATATATTTAAAAAAAATTTTTATACATGTTCTTTAAAAATAAACTTATAACAAACTTTTCCATGAACAATCATGATTCAGACCACTTGGACTTAATGTATTAAATTTTAATATAAGGCATAATTCCTTTCTCCTTAATATTTGTTTTATGTGTTGTTCACTACAATATGATTCATTATAGACATTATCTAATACTGTAACTTTTAAATTATCAGGTTTACCATTGTGATATTTATGGAAATGTATAGCTAAAGGACTACTTTCTTTCTGATTTTTTATGTCTCTGACATGTTCTTTTATCCTACAGCACAAAGTTCTTTTTGTTTCTCCAATATAAAACTTGCCACAAGGACATTCTATACCATAAATAACCTGTAATGACTTACAATTAAAGGTTCCCTTAGTTTCAAACAAAATTCCATTAATAGTTTTAAACTGTGGAACTATGTACCTACAAATAGTGCACTTCCCACATTTTCTTGTACCCTGATATTTCACCTGTTTATACATTTGCATATTAGGTAGCTTAAAGCGACTATGAACTATAAAATCCTGAACATTTCTCCCTCTCTTATAGGAAAAACTAATTATATTATTTTTTAAAAAATCCACTTCTTTCTTAAGTAAATTCCAACTAAAAATTACCTGTCGCTTAACATGTTCAGACAATAAAGAAAAAGTTGAAACAAAATATACAATATCTTTAAGTTCTTTATTCTTCCCACTATATCTGTCACTATTATTACTACTTTTGTTTTTAACTCTTCTCAGACTATATTTTAAATCGCTCTCAGAATAACCTCTATTTTTAAATTTATTATAACTTAATAAGTATTCTTTCTCCTTAATATTCGGGTTACTACATAGTCTCTTCACTCTATAAAATTCAGTGTAGGGAATAGACTTTATAACATGTGGTGGGTGATAACTTGTCCCATGCAACACTAAACCTGAACCCTGAAATTTCCTATGTAGTTGATATTCTATTACTACATTATTATAACCTTTCAGGGTAATGTCTAAATACTGAACTATATTGCCTATTTGTAGTCCATCAGATTTTATATTCATACTATTTTTCTGTATTTCTTCCAAAAACTGTTGAACATTTTCTTGACCACCTTTACATATAAACAGCAAATCATCAATGTAACGGAAGTATTTATAAACATGTTTATTATAAAATGGGTTAGTATATATATATATTCCTTCTCAAATAAACCCATAAAAATATTTGCATAACTGGGGGCGAAGGCAGCCCCCATTGCTGTGCCTTGTTTTTGCTTGTAAATATCTCCGTTAAATTCAAATATATTATTATTCAGACACATATATAACAGTTCTAATATGTACTTCGTGACTAAAGTATCACCTATAAAATGCTTAATGGCAAACAATCCCTCCTCATGTTTTATACTTGTATACAGACTAACTACGTCTATTACAACAAAATACATGTTTTCTTCCCACACTGTATTTTTAATAAAATCAATGAGAGCAAACACATCCTTAATGTATGAAGGTAATCTATATACATATGGTACTAAGTAAGTATGTAGAAAAATAGAGACATTGTGCAAAAAACTATTGGTAGCTGAGACTATGGGACGTCCAGGAAGGGGAAACTCCTTTTTGTGTAGTTTGGGTAAACAGTAAAAGCATGGCATTCTAGGATTACTTAGGTTGAATTTTTCTTTCACATCTTTATAAGAAAAATATCGCAACCTATAACCTTTGTCTATAATGTATTCATATTTTCTTTGCGCATCTAAATACTCAGATACTTTGATCTTTTCATATACCTCATTTTTCTTCAAATGTGCGTAGCACATATCCAAATACTGAATAACATTCAATACCACTAGTTTTCCCCCTTTATCTGAGGGCTTAAACACTATATTGTCATTTAGTCCTAACTTAATCAAACTATTCCATTCTTCCTTCATTAAGTTATATTCTATTTGTCCTTTATTTTGCTTAAAATAATAAAAATCAGCCTCTATATTATGTATCAAGGATTTATATAAATATTTGATACCATCATTACGATGTGGGGGTATAAAAGTACTTTTAACTATGACTTTACTCGTATCTAGTTCATTACATTCCATACTATTTAATTCCGAATCACAGGAGTAAAATTCATCATCTGTATCAGTTATGTTTAAATCTGTAAATTCAGTTTCCACATTTTCAATATTTACATTTTTATCATTTTTAAAAAAATCCATAAGATGTAATTTTCGTGTAAAATTATAAACATCAGCTTTCAACATGTGGATTCTGGGAAACACAGTCGGGATAAATTTTAGCCCCTTATTTAATACATTTATATCATTCTGTGATAATTCTACACCTGATAAGTTAACTACATACTCACAGTTCGATTGATGTCCTGTTTCAGTGTAAAAATCAATACCATTTACCCCTTTTGTAATAACGCTGGTTCCCATACCCTCCCCTCTGTGGTCCCTGTCCATTCCAACTCTGTTTCCGACTGGAGCGGTTGTTTTCAAATAACTCTAGTCCCTTGCTGTTTCCAGGGTTGGGAAGTGCAGGAAAATCTTCATTATCCGAGTCTTCTTCAGTGTGCGATAAACCGCTTTCACCTGAGACTTGCCCTTTTCTTCCTTCAAAGCCATTCTTCTCAGCTCGTTCAAACTGCACACGCTTCCGGTTCATTTTAGGATTATTAGTCAATAGGAACGCCCTTTTGTTGTCGTAATCATGCAAGTCCCGGTGTAGTTTATTCTTTTTCCGCTCTATTAGGTCAGATTCATATTCAAGTAAATGCTGATTAGTTTGCACTAAAAACTGTTGCAAATCATCATTTTTGATCTTATTACAAATTTCTACACATAAATTCTTAATTTCTTCTCTTAAGTTCTGTTTTTTTAATATGTCTCTCTCTATTAATATACGGACCCAGTCTTTGCTGCAACGGTGAGCCGCTTGTATCCATCTCTCATGAAACTGCTTGTCCTCAGCATTCATGAGATCAAAAGGGGTAGATGGACTTTTCACAGTGCGTAAACCCCGAGGAGTGATATCCAACTCCTCATACCGCTGTAAACTTTGTAGATTTAAAAAAACAGATGTTTCTTTATACAGCAGTTTCTCTATCTGTGAAAATAAATCCTGAATTTCAGGAGCAACTGCAGTATCCGATTTTTTGCCAATTCTTGCAAAAGGATTTTGCTGCCACAGTTTTCTGTCCTGCTGCCATTTATTGTATAACGCTGAAGCTCTTTCAGGGACAGAAATATCATCTCTGACCGTCACATTGCCACATAAATATATATAACTTGTTTTTTTCAATACAAGCTGAAAGTGATGAATTAATTAACATTAATTGTTTAAGTGTTGGAAGGGGAGTGTCTTGTTAAATGTATTTAAGGTTAGCTATTAGTCAGTGCTGAAGTTTTACTCTGTAAAGGCAAGTTTTGCCGAGGCGCTAGAGAAATTTACTTGTATTTTGTTTTACTTCTGAGTTGGATTAAATAATTATCCAGACGTGCATTAGTTTGTTTTTGGTGTTAGATCTGTGCTCACTTCTGGTAGGTATGGCAGCCTCAGTGCAGCCATTTACATTCTTGTACAGGGTTTCTGTAAATAATTCTGCATAGGTAGCTGTATTCTCAGGGTTTGAGGGAGCTTGAACTTTGACAAACTGTCACTGTTCCTAAATGTTACAAGTTTACTTGGATTTTTTGAACTGATTTTTATAAGAATGTTTTTATTGAAATTGGCTTTGTGGCTCTGTTCCTTTGTGATTCTGTCATGCTCTAGTGAGACAGTGGAAAAAATGCAGAGCTTCTCGTTGGCAAGGGACACATCCACAAAAACATAACAGAACCACAGAGGGACAGAGTGGGTTGCACTGTACTATGAGTGGCCTAAACACACACACACACACACACACACACACACACACACACACACACACACACACACACACACACACATGCGCGCACACATGCACACATGCACACACACACACACACACACACACACGCACACACACACTCACACAAAATCTGTAATTCTCTGACGGCATAACTAATAAATCTGTACAGCTGTGACAGTGATGTTGTGTACCGCCAGCCCAGGTCCATACAGCTGTGGAGAGTAATGCTATGTACTGCCAAATCTTTATGTACAGCTTTGTACGACACGACTAATGCATACTGCTTCTGATGGTACATATTCTGATGTTACTGAGTAAATCTTTCTGACTCGGCTCACTGACAAAATGGAAGCTCTACTGCTTCACGCACCTTGAGAGTAAGCCATCCATTTTGACAAATTGTTTAATTTACTCCGGCTGTCTGCATCATACCTCTCAAACAATCAAGGATTAATCTCAAAAGAATCAGGAAAAAGCCAGAAGTAATCAGAGACACTTTTAAAATATTATTTACTTGAGAAAATGACAGAATAAGTAAGTGTGAATTAATATACATTTTCAAAAATATAAGAAAGCTCCTCTGTGGTGCTGCCATATTCCTCACGAGACAGAGGAAAAAACACAGAATTTCTTGCCAGCATTTTTCTGCTGTCTAGCTAATTGCCTTCTTACTATGTTTATTGAGGAACATGACAAATCCAGAGACTGACACTTATTTTACTTAAAAACTAAAAAGGAATAAAAAATGTATATAATCATGCAATTATGCTTCCATGATCTTTGCAGTTCCATCTTTTCTTTTTTTTTTGTGTGTGTGTGTGTGTGTGTGTGTGTGTGTGTGTGTGTGTGTGCATGCACGAGTGTGCGTGTATTAGCCTACAGAGAGGTGGCACTGGATGAAATGCATGCATACTTTTAATAAATCTTGATAAATATAGAATTACTGTTGCATTTTACTAAAAAAGTAAAAAAAAATATATAAAAAATATTTTTTTCAATAAAGAATGCTTTTTATTCAGTCGCTCTAAAAGTAAAAAATAAGGAAGATAAGTGAAAACTTTGCAAAAAAAAACACAGACAGTCTGATTTCAGAAAAGCATTCAAGGTTGGTTTGGGTTATTTCTACTACATCTTCTGGTACCTCATTACCACGATTAGCAAAACCAACCTTGAATACTTTTCTGAAATCAGTTTGTCTGTGTTTCTTTTGCAAAGTTTTCACTCATCTTCCTTATTTTCTACTCTTTACAGTGACTGAAAAAGGCATTCTTTATTAAAAAAATATTTTTTTATATTTTTATTTTGAGGGAGATAGCTTTGTGATCTGACCTTCCCAATGATGACATTGGGATGGCGGATACAGTGCTCTCTCATGTTGGTGAGTACTAGTTCCAATGTGTTTCATCCTGTGGTTGGATTGCATACTATCTCATCCGGGATGTTTGTGTTGGTACAATTCAGGAAACTTTGTGCCTGTGCATTAAGGGGCATTGATTATTTCCAATTCTATAGGGAGGTAGTTAAGGTCTACAATGAATAGGGTATTTGGTTGAATGGTGAGTACCTCTGCTAGGTCTAGGTAAGAGATGTGAGCTTTGAGGGTAATAGAGGGTGACCAGTAGCTGGCCAGCACATGGTAAGGAACCTTGTCTTTGGAGAGATGGAAATGGATGAACTTCAGGGCATCATCCTATTTAACCAGCCTGGACTTGTATTTGTTGCTAATGTAGGTCAAGACACCTCCACCTTTAGCCCCTGTCTGTTTTTCTGCTGTCTGTTTAAATGTGTTGAAGGCACCATAGGCTTCCAATGCTGGACTGCTTTCTGTGGCTTTAAACCAAGCCTTGGTGACAGTAAAGTTGTCTCCATTCCTGAGATTGCGGAGAGCTTGAAGGGTGTGGCATTTCTTGCTTAGGCTCCTAGCATAGAGCAGTAACATCTTAAGGTTGCTTTCATTTTTTTTTTCTTTTTAATGTTGGCATTTTTCTTTTTATTGTGACATTGTCAAAAAAGACCGTAGGGGATAGATAAACTTATAGCCAATATCCAAAAGCCTGGGCAAACAGGTGCAGGCCATTCTTGGCAAAGCAATGTCGTCTGCTAGCCATGTCCTCCCGTGATGATAGACATTAGATTCCCCTGGAGTTACACCAGAAACAAAGCCAGTTATTAAAATCAATCCTTTTCTGTTCTGTGCCACCATCACTGATGAAGGTAGAATGCTACTCAATGCAAGGCACACACTTGTTTCTGATGCATATTCAGAGAAATCCATAATATCTCTTTTCATATAGTCCAGTGAGGTACATCCCAGGTCATTTACACCCACAAAGACTATGATAGAATCATGTTGGTTTTTATGGTGCAGTAACATGAGTGCATGTGTGATATTACAGATTTTTGGTCCAATAGGCAACTAATTAAGTCTCCTTGTCCAGACTGATGAGAGGGACATCAATGTATCATACAAGAGAATCCCATATGACAACAGTACCAGGTAAAGTGTTTACTTGTCTTATGGGCTTTGTTTTTGTGGAATCATTGGTCGTACGCTTATGTGTGGTGTTAAGTGATATTTTTGGTATGTACTTTAGTGGTTGTTGAGGATAGGTGTTGCTGTTTGACAGCTTAGGAGGTCTTTGAGGTATGGACAGGTTTGTTTTAAGTGCCTCATCATCACAAGGTCTATGTGTGTGGTTAATGCTATGTGTGAAGAATGTAGTATTTGTACATTCTTAAACTTGTTTGCAAGCAAAATTTTTACCAACAAAGAAGTTATGTATGTACATCTCTTGCATAGTTTCTTAGTTTCTTTAAGGATTAAATAGTTGTCTGAGTGGGTCTATATTATGTTTGTGAAAAATTAATTTGCAGAATTGCTTCTACATCGAAAATGCAGTTCAGCGAATTTGCTCTTGTAGAGGGCTGTGCCCCCCAGACCCCCTGCTAATTATATATACCAACTCCAAGATCGCACTACAGTGAGGAAAGGGCAAATTTTCCGATCCTCACTGTGCCATGAATTCATTTTTCATGGATATAATATAGACCTGAGTACATGAGACAATTTCTACATTGTCACAGGAGTAATGAATGTTATTTATATTTTCATATCAGACTTAAGAACTAAGCCAACATGGGAATGGAGAAAGGAGATTCTGCTAATAGGGATGACTCCAATTAGGGATATTGACAATAGGCAAGAGGGGGCTGGAATTTATTGGAGAAAACTGGCAAAGGAACCAAGGTATTGGGAGCAAATAACTAGAAAGGGAAAGGTAATAGAATGGGAAGAGCCCAAGAATTTATTTGGACTGCAGGTTAGAGATTGCCTTTCATATCAAGGATTGATATCAGAGTATAAGCAAAGAGAAAGAAATAGGGGGGTCCTAAATGAAAAACCAGCACTGGTAGAGTTTATAGTAGAATCTAGAATGAAAGCTGCCTTTGAAAAAGGAATAATTAGTAGAGCATATAAAATATTGCAAGATAACTATAAGAATTAATCGGGTCTATATTAAAAGCACAAAGGTGTACTTACGCGAATACATAAACGCCGACACATATTTCACGAACCGCGAATATACCAAATGCCCTAAACCGTGAAATTCAAAAACTCGAACCATCATAGTTGTCCCACCCCACTGCTCGCTACATACTACCTACCCAAACAAACTAAATAAACCACATACATACACTAACCAAAACCCTACTTCTAACCCTAAACTAAATCTTGCATACACCACCATGTATGCACTTACCTTAACCCACACCCTAACCCTAAGGTCCATAACTATCACACACTTACTTTAAGAATCTATACCCAAACAAACTAAATAATCCACACACATATACACTTAACAAAACCCTACTTCTAACCCTACACTAAACCTTACATACATTACTATCTATGCACTTACCTTAACCCGCACCCTAACCATAAGGTGCGTAACTATCGCACAATTACCTTATGGAGCTATACCGCAGAAGGGCCAACCATAACAATTCGACGTTTCGGATTTCTTGCTTCTGGACGATCATTGTTTTTCTGCTTCGATGAAGATGTGTCGGCGTTTATGTATTCAGGTAAGTACACCTTCAAGCTTCTAATATAGACCCAAATTAATCGGAAGAGGTTAAAAAGGATTGGGAAGAGAGATTGGATAAGCAGTTCACAAAGAACCAATGGGAGGATATATGTATGTTTCCCAAATATGCAATAAAATCTAGAAGATGTAGGATTTTTTATTTGGAAATGTTTACAGAGATATTTTTATACCCCATGTAGACTCCAGGGAATTTTTCCTCAAGTAGGTAGCAAATGTTGGAGATGTGATAGGGAAGAAAGGGGTAATTGGGAACATATTTTCTGGGAGTGCAGTGAGTTGGCAAACTTTAAGGACTTCCTGCAGGATACACTGCTGGAGATGCTGGGTGGGCAGATTGCTATGACGAGGGAGATGATTTTTCTGAGCTATGATACAGAATTGGAATTGCCTAGACCTTGTAAGGCCTTGCTGTGTCTATAAGTATGGTGGCTGCCAAAAAGGTAATTACTAGAAAATGGAAATCAAAATCTAAACCAGCTATATTGGAAGTAGTGAATATAGTAAGAGAGATAAAACAACTGGAATTGAGATCTTTAGAGAAGGGTAGCAGCAAACTAAATGGGAAAAATGAAAATTGTGGGAGCAATATATACAGGGGATGACTGAGGTTTAAAAGAAGGCAGGACTTAAATGAGATATGTAATGTTTGACTGAAAATGTTTGGGTAGATTTTAAGTGATGTATAATATTTGCAACTGGGAGTGTGTCAGTTGGTTTGTGATGTGAAATGCTTACAACTAGGATTGTGTCTGTGCGGTTCATTTTTATTTACATAAATGTATGATTGTTTGTGTCATAAGTGATGGTTTGATAAAGATGCTTCTTGTTTAAAAAAAAGGGTCAGGAATTGAATAATTTATGTAATGTTGCTTAGGTTGCATGATACATAGCAATATATGTGAAGTATAATGTTTGTTAATGTTAATTTAATACAGTTTGATTACTTTTGTATAAATGTAAATTTGCATATGTCACAAGTGATGATTCAATAAAGGTGTTTAAAAAAACAGAGACTGAGAATATAACAAAAAAAGAGATAAAACAAAACAACACAAAAACATTTTCAAAAGATATGCAACAAACACACTGTTCTGGCAAGCAAAAGTAGATGTCTGGGCATCAGAAAAGAACTTTGGTATGCACTCTTCCTTCCTACATTTTAGCAAGTCTTCTACACCTTGAAGTTGAAATTTTAAAACTGTGTTTGCTTGTTGATGCTGCAGATAAAGTGGTAACGGGATGAGTAATCTGCTGTTGTGTGGCACCCCAAAACAATCAAATCTAACATTTATTTTGGGTGTTGGTACTGCACACTAAGCAGTACTAGCTAGTTCATCATTCTCCATGCATTTGCTCAGTATGGTTTTCTTTTCCTCAATGCTGTGTGGGGGAGCACTGTTGCTATCTGGGGAGAAGAGGCTCTGTCCATCTGTGGGGGCTGTAAGCATGATTGCCAATGTAGCAGTGTTTTTTTTTTGTACTTCAAACCATTTTAATGCTGCAAAGTCACCAAGTTCTTATTATGAATCATAGCCTGCCATATTAATATTCTTATTGTTATTATTATTTCTTTGTTTGGTTCCAAGAAGCTCACGGTCAGCATAAGGGAAATAATGTTTTATTTACACATCTGAAAGAGCCATGCATTATAGAATGTTGTTGTATCTTTTGGCTTTTCCTGATTAGGGGTCACCACAGTTGAACTGCGGTCCGCTAATGATTGGTAGTTGATTTTTGCATGCCGAGTTACCAGCCCTGACGCACAACCTTCAACGAAGGTACGCCCATTCACGCGTGTCTCCACGCAGAAGACACTCTAGCTGAGAATCAAACCAGACAGCATCTTACTGTGAGGCGACAACACTACCACAGCACCACCACCGCAGTCTCCCATGCATTATAGAATGATGTGAGTAATATACACCAAGACAACTTTTGCTTTTGTGGCATGTAATCAGAAGAAAAATTAATGTTTCTATAAATTCTAACTCACCAAGTGAAACATGCATTTATATGCTTCTTACTATTTGCCAATAAGCACCTTCTGCCTCACCTCAGTTCCAAAATAATGTGTATGAAATGATAATTTTTTGTAATTAATGTTCTTCACACAATTCTAGAAGTTCATCAACTTATGAATAGCATCCATTGTAGGACAAAAATAAGTGGAAAAATAAGTTAATTACTTTAAAAATCACTCCTTCATCTGGCTAAAGATGTGTTAACGATGTTGCTTTTGTCATTCTCACTTCCAAAGATTTCAAGGCATGCAAGTATAGCTTTAGTTATAATGTGATTGAAAGTCAGAATATTACTGTGTAGACATAGGGCATGGCACTTAGGAGGTACATGCTATATTTCCTATGATTTATACATATATTTATGATATGTATATACATGATTACATTTTTTATTGGAACAATAATTCTGTTCGTGTGGATTGGCTGCCTTTTCATACTGTTCAGGGAACAATGGCTGTCTCTGGGGAGCATGGCTACTGTTCATGGTGAGGTAATTCTATTTGGGAAGCACAGCTGTTGGAAGAGAGGTGGTTTTATCTGTGCAGTGCAATTGTTGTCTGGGGAGACCTTCCTCTGTAATGAATTATTTCATATAATACTAGTGTATTTCTGCCTGTGATCAACAATTACTTTTTTTGGATAGATGTGCTGGATACAGGAATTGTAGCTACACTTGCATGAGGACTACTGTGTGCAGTTCTAAAGAGTGTTCAACGAAAATTATTTGAAACAGAAAAACCTCCCTAGGAAGGTCATGAGGGTCTTCAGAGGATTAAGATACAGAAGTAGAAACAGCATCTGGCACTGCAGAACTGGTATTCATTAAGTACAGGCAGACTGGCAGAGAGAGGTAAAAAGATAGTAATACACGAGGTGCTATATAGTGTATTGAAGGGGTGCAGCCAAGGTTGAATAGCAAAGGAGGGGGTAGTTAGTTGCATCTGGAAAGTAGTTTCTTTAACTTAAATCAGAAAATGTATTTTTGCCTAGAAAGTTATGCACCCTTTCAAAACCCTGCCTGAGCAGCTAAGGAGGTGAATCTATAGTGGTCCATAAGATGGTATGGAGGTGGATGCTATATATTAGATATGTGCAAATGGACAACATAATACCATCAATTCCTTTTTGCCTTCACATTATGGAATGTACTTTTTTGGAAAATCTGTATGATATGTTTTCTGCTCACATCTGTTGATGGCTCTTTCATACTTGCTGCTGGGATTCCTGCATCCTCTTCATATTTAGCATTGGCCATTAATCAGTCACTTACATTTTTTTGTTTTTCCTTCTGATCTCCACCTTCATTTTTGCTTCCCTTTAAGTTCTTTTGTCTCAGTTTCTTCTCTGCTGCAGTTCTAGTGATGGACAGCCTACTTTATTTCTTGCTTTCCCAACACCACGGTATGATACATAGCATTGCTTTTGTTCAGGTAGGCTCGTTGAGATAAGGGGCCCCTTTAGTTCTAGCATGTAACAAAGTAAAGTGAAGTGAAGTAAAGTGAACTGCCTAATGCCTGGTATCAGAGGGGGGTGATAAGCAAGCAGTAATACTCAAAAAATGTGGATGGTACTAGACAGTACTGCAAAGCACCAAAGCATTCTGACATGTACCATTACATGTGGAGTCTTCATGGATTCTGGAAGGTGCAAATATCCTAATACCTTTCAACTTGGTTCATAGGTTCATAGGTAGATACTAGGCTATCTGCCTGAGGGCATTTATAAGCCTAGCCAGAGTGTGTCAGCTTTCGCCGCCCCATTGATTAATTAACTGAGCCTCTGTCAAGAAGAGCAAATGAAGTGATCCCAGGGGTGTATTTTCTGTTACCCATCCACTCATCAAGGTTTCTATTGAAGCGTGTTAATGAGAGGCTCTGCCTAATGTAGTTAGGAGTTTTGTTCCAAAGCATGGGGAGTCTCTGTGACAGGAATCTGTCCCTCCACATGTTCTATTTATTGTTGTGGTGAGGTTTAGCTCACTAGAGAGAGTGGCTCACAGTGACTTGAATTTCTTTAGGTGGAGCATGTCCATCAATTCTGAGTTGGACATGACTTTGTAAGTCAGGCAGAGATCACCTCTGAGTAAGCGATATGCCACTGAGTACAGCCAGAGTTTTTTCAGTCGGGCTACATAGGACATATGTTTGAGGCCAGTAATCCTGTTGGTGAGGTACTTTTGTGGTCTTTCCAGCTGTTGGAAGTGTCTTGTGAGGTACATCCCAAATGGGGCATTGTACTCTATGATGGGTCTGATGAGTGACGAGTAGAGGGGCACTATAACCTCTTTATTTCTAGATGTGAACCCTTTAGTAATTAGATGGACTACATAGAAGGATTTCCTAACTACTTTAGCAATATGATCGGCAAAGGAGAGATTACTATCTACCTGGGTCCCCAGATCTCTTATTACCTCTTCTTTATTAAGGGGACTGCCACCTATGTGGTAATTCATGGGTGTTTTGTTTTTCCCAAATGGGATGACTATGCATTTTTTGGCATTTAGCTTGAGACCATGACTTTGACACCAGGTGTCCTTCTCAGTAAGGCCCTTTTGGAGAATGTCCGTGTCAGCCGGAGAGTCAATTATGGCTCGCATTCATTGAAACAGCATTGAAACCCACATTCAAAGAAAATACATTTTGCCAGTGGCAGATAAAGATGAATTTTGGGCTGTTTTCAAATCATAGGCCCCTTGAACATGAAACATACACATGCTCTTTGACACACCTTCCAAACTGTATTAAATTATATTCCTTGTACAGTACAGTACAGTTGTTAGAGGGCAATTTAAATGTATTGTTTTGAACATTTTCCAGTAAACAATGAAACAAAATGCATGCACCAATAATGACAAAACTGCCCATTTCAGAAAATTTCCATCATAAAAGTCTACTCAAACTTCAACAGTCCACCAGTATGAGTAAATATGCATGATCTCTGAAGAAGTAAAAGTCATCTAAATAATTCCACATTAAAGAAATCTGTTAACTAATGAAGAGGTTACTGCTAGCAAACAACTTTATATGTCATTGTTTCATCTACAAATAAAGTGCCTGTTGCCCTTGAGGAATAAATTGCTTATGTTGCATTAAAAAAATTATAATGCTAGTAATATCGCAATAGGGAATGGATGGCAAACTGATAACAGGTTCATAGTTACTAGGTATCTTTGCCAAAGAGGACTGCAGCATCCATCCCCTTTACAACAGAGTACAGTATTAGCAATGGATCTACCTACTGTGGGAGTAGAACCCACAGCCTTCTGCATCAAAAGCAAGTACACTACCAGTTGTGCTATTTACAATGTAAGCAGACTTGGCATAAGCAGCACTAAACTTTTGTTCCCCTGCAGCTGTCAGCTCCTTGTAAAATCTACTCAACACTCGGCTGTATCTCTGAACTTTGCAACACAAGAAATCTGGACAAAGCCAAAATTTATTTGGGGTGGGGGGGCAAAAGCCCAAAAAACAGGGACACATTTTAAACATTGCTTGTATAATGTCAGAAAGTTGCTAGAATAAAATGCTATGTTACCACCATACATTTCACTGCCAAGTACTGGACCCAGGTCCCTGTGCAAAACAGCCAGAGCAACATACCACTATGCCAAATCATTTATTGTTATGAAAGAAAGCCGGGAAGACTGAAACTTAAATGGCTATCATTTAGAGAATTCAGTTCTCACCATAGCTGTCAACATCTTAGCACAAAACACCTGAACAAAGCCAATAATGGGTGAATACAGCCCCCGAACATATTCAGTGGGTTCAGTTATCACCATAGCTCTCAACCTTAGCACAAAAAACCTGGACGAAGCCAATAATGGGGGAATATAGTCCAAAAATAGGGACAAATATCCACTGAGGACACCAAAGCAAACCCACACAAACACAGGGAAGACATGCAGACTCCACACAGAAGGCACCCCAGTCAAGAATCAAACCAGACAACCCATAGCTGTCAGGTAACAATGCTACCACTGCATTACTGTCTGTTAAGTAACAAAAATACAGAAACCACAGATTTTATGAGGAACAGAACAGATATGAGGCAAAAATCTGCAAATGTTTTAGAAATGGTGGTGGGTAGGGAATTTAGGCTCTTGTCACTTGGGCCAAGCCTTATTCTCTACCCACCACCATGAAGCAACTGGGGCATCACAGACAGACACACACACACACACACACACACACACACACACACACACACACACACTGCAGTGATCACCACCTACCTGTCTCCAGAACGGCCTGCCATGCGATCCTGTACTCTGCAACGCACTCCTCCGCAGCGATCACCTGTTTCCAGAAATGGATTCCGATCGGTCCTGCATGCTGTGGTCTCCGTGATCCTGTGCTCGTCCGATCAGTCCTCCATACCGGTCCGCGCATGCTATGGTCTCCCATGAGATGTGAGGAGGCTGGAGCCTCCTGCTATTGGTCCAGCCTGCTGGCGATGCAGCCTGGTGACCTTCTGGTTTGTGCGGTCATCACTGCACAGATCTCTGGGTTGGAAGGGTGGAGTTTCCTGCCTTCCCTATCAGGACTGCCTAACTGAGCAGTCTGGAGCTCAGGAAAGCCTTAGCATGCATGCTTGGAGTTCTGGCCTACCTAACACAGCAGTCAGGAACTAAGCACGCATGTACATAGACCGAGAGATATTTTTTTATTTTTATATGTTCTACGGTGGGGGACTTACAGGTGGGGGACCCATTTTACAAGTGGGAGGGCTGCAGTCCTGCAGTCCTATAGCAGGAGCCGCCCCTGCCAAGCAGTAATAAATGCAATTGAATACTTTTAAGAAGGCCTGGATTAGTGCTCAAGTTATGCAAACAAAGCTAGATTCAGCAGGCCTGGATCTAGTCTATACTACAGCAAACAAGGCGCACCAATTTCAGTAAGAAACAGTGAGTGTTATTAGAATAAAAAGTAGACTACCTACTGTTTTTTTTTCTTCAGTTTTTGGTATTAAAATTATCTAGGATGTTTATGCAAGATGTTTTTTTACCAGTAGTACTTTAACAATGGGTTGCATTTAGATTCTCAGTGACCACTGTAACTGTGTAATGACCTGTTTCTTGATATTTTCCAGTTTTCACCTCCTGCCTTACTTTCAGTTCACAAATAATTAGTGTATGAAATTATGGTTTTATAATTACTCTGTTTTACACGCTTTCAAAATGTCATCAACTTGTGAACGTCATTTAATGTTAGACAGAAAAAGTGCTAAATGGTGACAGTAATTGTGCGTCACAACATCTGGCCGCACCTCTGATGAAAAACATTGTATTCCTGAGCTCATGTCATGCTAATATTGCTAGAGAAGCACTAGAAATGTTTTTCTTAGTCTAACCACCCAGGAAGGTTAGTGGTGACAAATTTTTAATTCCAGGGCGCATGCTATGCTAATATTGTTGATGCCAAAAACTGGTTGAAAGATATACTAATATTACACTGATACATTTGAAATGTATATTTTTAGAGAATGTATGATATCTTTAGATTTATAATGCTCTGAGGCAGTGTTGCTGAAACAATAATATTACATACAGTGGCTGAAACAAGTATCTCACTTACATTACCCGTGTTACAATTAGTGCTTGTGGTGTTCCTGTGGCTGAAGTGTGTGTGTGTGTGTGTGTGTGTGTGTGTGTGTGTGTGTGTGTGTGTGTGTGTGTGTGTGCGCACACGCTTGTTTTATATATATATATATATATATATATATATATATATATATATATATATATGAGAGAGAGATATTTATATACATGGTATCTATACACATACACACAAATATGTATTTACACATACACATTGTGAATTACAGATGTCGTGATAGCTTAATCACTTGTCATGTGCTGTGTATGTTTGTGTACTCTGGTGGTGTCTATCCAGGGAGAGGGCTTGCTGTCTAAGGAGGACTGATCTCTGTCTAGGCTGAGAGCTTGCTGTCTAAGGAGTGATGGTCTGTGTCTAGGCTGAGGACGTGCTGTCTAATGGTGGGGGTCTTTGGGATGAAATCTCACTGTCTAGGGAGCAGTGGTCTCTGACTAAGCTGAGGGTTTGCTGTTTAGGTACTGGTTGTCTCTGTCTAGGCTGTGGGCTTGCTTTCTTGGAAAAAGGTAGTCTTTGTCTAGGTTGAAGGCTTACTGTCTGAGGGGATGGTAGTCTCAGTCTAGGCTGAGGGCTTGCTGTCTAGGAACAAGGATTTGTGTTCCATTATGTCTTTTAGTCACTATATTAGTCCTGCGTGTCTTACGAGAAATGCCTCATACTGTGTGTTATCATGTAGGTTCATAGGTAGGTACTAGGCTATTGGCCCTAGGGCCAGTATAAGCCTAGCCAAAAAAGTACCCTGGCTTTTGCCACCCAAGAAAATTATTTTTCTGTGCTCCTGTCGGGCAGAGCCATGAAGGTGATCCCTGGGGTGAATTTCCTATTTCACATCCAATTATTAAGATTTTTCTTGAAGAGTGCTAATTAGGAGCTTTGTTTGATATAGATAGGTAGTTTGTTCCAGAGTATGGAAAGTCTCTGGGACAGGACTCTATCCCTCCAGCATGTTCTGTTTATTGTAGTGACAAGGTTTAGGTCCCTAGAGCGTGTAGCTTGGAGGGATTGGGATTTCTTTAAGTGAAGCATGTCCAACAGCTCTGGGTTTGACATAGCTTTGTATGTTAGGCAGAGATCGCCTCTGAGTAGGCGAAAAAGCTGGAGTTTTTTGAGACAGACTGCATAGGGCATCTGTTTGAGGCCAGTAATCCTCTATGTGAGGTATTTCTGTAGCCTTTCCAGTTGTAGATGTCTTGTGAGGTACATACGAAAAGGGGCAGTGTACTCTATAATGGGTCTAATGAGTGATGAGTAGAGGGGAACAATGACCTCTTTTTTTCCTGGGTGAGAAACCTTTTGCAATGAGGTGTGCCACGTAGAAGGATTTCCTGACTACTGTGGCAATGTGATTATCAAAGGATCGACTACTGTCCACCTGTGTCCCGAGGTCTCTTATCACACTTTCGGTGTTAAGTCTACTACCACCTATGTGGTAGCTCATGGGTACAGAGTTTTTACCAAAGGGGATGACAATGCACTTTTTGGCATTGAGCTTGAGGCCATGGCTTCGACACCAGGCATCTGTCTCTGTGAGGCCCTTTTGTAGGATGTCCACATCATTAGGAGTTTCGATTATGGCTCTTAGTTTGCAGTCATCTGTGACCTTCTGTGTTAGCCTGTACTTCAGAAAAGTAGATACCAAACAGGAGAGGACCCAGGACTGAACCCTGTGGTACTCCACTTGTCACTGGTCTGAAGTCAGATTTGGAGTCTGCTACTTTCACAGCGTGGGTTCTGTCAGTGAGCCAGTTGGCAACCCATCTTGTGACATAGGGATTTATACCTAGTTTAGTGAATATTGCAGTTGAAACCAGAGTTATTCAGACAGGAACATTTGACACCATTCATTGTAAATTATTTTACATTACTCTGACTTCTGGTACTGTGTAAATATCAAACCAGAAAGTACCTTTATCAACCCTCATCTGCAACAAAGCAGCCATAATTCCCAGTTACCAATGCATTTTCCATATATTCATTTTTACAGATCTGAAGATAGCATGAATCTGCAGAAGGACCACATACAGTCAGTCTGGATTCTTGAAAGGCCTCAACCATGATTTCATTTGAGTGTGTCAAGCTACAAAGCATCATTGAATTGTCAGTGTGCTAACCTAGCTCATGTACACTTTTTATATAACACCTGTGTTTAACCTACCTGTGTACACTGTTTACATATCGGCAAGCAATAGAGATTTTCAGTGGAAAGAAGATTGCTAAATTCTCTCACCGTGATAAGTCACACTGCGATTGTGAAGCAGAGGTTGACATGGACAAGAGCTTAGCTTGTGCTGATGAGGAGTACAGTGTAGCAGACTTTGACTTCCCATTAGAAGACAGTGAGGGTGACAATCAGTGTAGAGATGAGGACACCTCAGATGGTTAGGATGACTCTCATGAGGCATCGCTGACAATGTTGCAGTCACTTTGTTCAAAAACAGACCTCACTTTCCTCTGATAAGGAAGCTGCTGTGATCCATGACAGCTATGGATCAACAATCCCCCATGCCCATTACAAAGCAGATACAAGTTATGGCTGACAGCAAGAGGAAGGCAACTCATTCAGTTACTAGAAAGCACATCTGATATGCTATAGAGTAAGTTACGCTACCAGTTGGTTGTAGTTAGTCACTGCAAAGTGCTTCAGTATCGAATTCTGTCAGCTGACGAGGATATGTGACTTCCAGTTCACCAGATCCATGTGATTCAGCAAAAAGCCATGTCCAGCATCCCTTGCTCTCACCTGTGGAATGCGGTGGCATTCCCAGTATGTCTGACTCAGACTTAGTCTGCCCACCTAACATATTCTCTCCTTCACATTGCCATATATTGGTGTAAACAGCTCTGATGTCACTGGGTGATGGCAGCAGTATGTTGAGTGATGTGAAGCCCAGGTCAGTGTGACACTTGGCGGCCTTTATTTTAGGTTCATAGGTTCATAGGTGTTTACTAGGCTAACAACCATAAGGGCCTTTTTATGCCTAGTCATGCATCCCAAATCTCTGACAAGTTTTGATACCCTTGATAAGTGTAAGCATGGGCCTGGGAGATGAACCATTTACAGGTTACCTGTTTGCATTAGAGACATAGGTGCCAAACCAGGGATGAATTTCTGGTTTCCCATCCAGTTGTCCAAGTTGCAGTAGACTTGGGTTAGGGAGGAACTCTGCTTCACATGGCTAGGGAGCCTGTTCCATAGATGGGGTAGTCTCTGGGATACATACCTGTCTTTCCAGCAGATGCTTTTTATATCACAGGCAAAGCTTAAGTCTTTAGAGCGGGTAATTCTGCTTCTGTTTGTTTTATGGCTATGCAGGAGGTGCATCAGAGTGGGGTCTGACAGTGCCCTGTATGCCAGGCATAGATCTCCCCTCAAAAGCTTGTAGGAGACAGAATACAGGGATAGGGCCTTGAGGCAGTCTGCACAGAACATATTACTTACACCCTGTATTCTTTTAGTGAGGAACCTCTGTGGACATTCCAGTTGTTGGATATGCCTGGTTAGGTACATACCAAAGAGTGCACTGTACTCAATGATAGGTCTGATGAATGCCGAATACAGTGGAACAATGACTTCCTTGGACTTAGATGCCATAACTTTGTTTATAAGTTGCACAACATAGAATGATTTCCTTACCACTGTAGACACGTGATGTTCAAAGACAAGATTACTATCTATGTGTATCCCTAAATCCCTGACTACTGGGTCAATTCTAAGGGGTGTGTTGTCAATATGATAGTTACCATGGATGGATGACTTCCCAAAAGATACTTTTATTCATTTTGTGGCATTTAGGTTTAGTCCATAACACCAGTTATTTGTCCATTTCATCCCCTCCTGGAGAACATTTGTGTCAGTGTGAGATTCAGTGACAGCTCCTAATTTGCAATCATCTGTAAATTTAATCAACCAGAGACCACTGACATTGGCTTTGACTTCTGAGATGTAAATGCCAAAAAGGAGCTGTCCAAAGACTGATCCCTGAGGGACTCCACTTGTGACTGGCCTCATTGTAGAGGTGGATACCCCAATTTGAACTGCCTGGGTCCTGTCTGTGAGTGAGTTGGTTATTCACTGGGTGACATACAGATTTGTATCTAACCTCCTGAGTTTGTCAACAATGCCCGAGTGAGGTATTGTGTCAAATGCCTTGGCCAGGTCATTGTAGGCAATGTGAATGATTTTGACCTCATCCATTGCTTTGGTGACCTTCTCAAAGAAGTCCACCACAGGTTGAGTAGGCATGATCTGCCCTTGAAGAAACCAAACTGGGTTGGTTCTAGTGTCTGGAGGTTTACTATATCTCTATTGATCATATCCATAATAATTTTTTCTATGGCTTTACATATAGTACTAGTGAGACTTAGGGGACTGTAGTTTCCAGGGTCTGTAGATGGCCTACCTTTGTGCAGTGGGATGACCGTTGTCTTTTTCCATTCATGAGGCATGAATCCTGTTTTGAGGCTACAGTTAAATAGTAATTCCCAGATGCCCTGATAGGTCATGTTTCATGCTATTTAGAAGGCATCCTGGAATATTGTTTGGGCCCATTGATGCAGTGTTTTTGGTCTTAGAAAGAGCATTAAGAACCTATTCTGTAGTGATAGTAGGGGGGAGTTATATTTGATGATATTTCCTGAGGGAAGGTTGAGGGGGGAGAGAGGAGTAAAACTGGAGCTGAATTTATCAGCCAGGAGGTTTGCTATATCTTCTGGTTCAGTATAGGTGGCTCCATTTACAATGAGCTCTGCGCACAATTGTGTATTGCCTTTGATGTTGCGAACATAGCTAAATAATGCTTTGTGGTTGTCCTTGGCCTGTAAGGCCAAAATTACCTCAAATTTGGCTTTGGTAGACTTTATTTGTCCTTTGAGTTGTTTGTTTAGTTTAATGAGAGTGTTTTTATCCTGCTGGGTGCTGCACCTCCTAATTTTTGCCATGATTTTCTTCCTCCTGTTATACATCCGATTGATTTTGTGATTCCACCAGGGTGGCTTGTTTTTTGAGTTAGTTCTGTGCTTCTTCCTGGTGGGTACAGCTGCCTCTATGCAGCTGTTAACATGCTTGTACAGGGTTTCTGTTAATAGTTCTGCATAGGCAGAAGTGTTCTCAAGGTTTATAGGGGCTTGACATTTTGCCAGGTACTCACTTAATAGCAGGAGATTAGCCTTAGAATAATTCCTGAATATTCTCGTTTGAGCTGGGGGTCCAGGTTTTATTTTTACTTCAAAGGAGACCATTTTGTGGTATGATTTTACCAGGGAAGCCATTACAATAGGGGGTTTGCAGCACTCTCCCGTATTAGTGAGGACCAGATCCAGTATGGTTACACCAATGGTTGGCGAATTGACTATTTGGTCCAGGGAGTTTGTGTTTACAAAATCCAGGAATCTCTGTGCATGTATGTTTGATGTCGTATAATTTCTCAGTTTTGAAAAGAAAATTGTGCCAAGTCACCATGCACTGGTGTAAACATCAGTGGTGTCTCCATATGATGGCAGCAATACTTCAAGTGATGAAGCTCAGTCCAATGTGACACTGTGTATGTCCTTAGGAAAGGCAGATGTTTCAGCCCATGATATACCCATGTTAATGGATGACAATGTGCATTCATGCCACAGGGAGGAGACACCACATAACAATGGCATTTCAAATAGATCTGTCAATGGCACTCCCACACTCTTGTGTCAGTGGGCAACTACATTGCATCACATACATGACCCAGACTTTGGGAGGTTTGTTGGACCAACAAGTACTCTAAGTCCAAATCAAAGTGAGCATGACTTTTTCAATCTCACACCCTTCCCCCACACTGTATCAATTTACCACAGAGGAGACTAACTGTCACAGTTTGCAGTGTCAGCAGGGTTTGGGTATTGAGGACACATGATGGGGTCCTGCCAGTGCTGATAACATCAAAGTGTGCAGATTTATATGAGCTTGGTACTACTTCCTGAGTATGGAAAGTGCAGGAAAACATGCCCTTTGTATGGGAATTACCCAACAGTGAGGGACATGCCATGTGTAACATTCAAAAAAATTTGTCAGCACTTTCATCTTACTGATAACATGTCCAACCAATCCCAGGGTCAACCAGGGCATGACAAGTTACACCACATATGGCCAGTAATTAATGTCTTGCTAGAGAATTTTGAAAGGCAATATAACCTTCATAGAGAGGTTAGTATCAATGAGGCTATACTGGAATTTCAAGGTCATGTGGGATTCCACCAGTACATGCAAACCAAGCCCTAGAAACATGTTATCAAGGTGTGGATGCTGGCTGACAGTCACAATGGGTACGTCAGTAACTTGCAAGTTTATTCTGGAAGTGAAGAATGAACACCTGAGTTTGGACTCGCACACTATATAGTCATGGAAATGTGCTTGGTAAAGATCACCATATTGATTTTGATTATTTCATTATATCAGTAGGTTTTTCAAATGCATTATTGCAGCATGGACTCTACTGCTGTGGGACTATGCACACAAACCATGCAGGTTGGCCATGTTATTTGAACATGTCCACAAGGAAGCTCAAGAGAGGAAACACTATTCAGCAGCAGAGTGGACACTCATTTGTTACAGTATGGAAAGACAAATGCACAGTATTTCTGCTGCCAGGTAACACAAATCTAGTCAAACTAAGAGTAATGGTGCATAAAAAGCAGAAAGATGGCACGCAGGTTTATGGTCCCTGTCCACCATTCTAGCCATATTATAAAAATGTTATGATTGACATTGAAGTGGCAGACCAGCTCCATACTGGAAGAAGAGCTTTGAAATATTGAGTGTATCTCTTCTTGTTCCTCTGGGGTGTGGCTATTGCTTATGCATTTCTTTTGTTTTGAGACACTTGCAATCATCAGGTGTATTTCAGGAATGATAACCTTTACCAATGGACCCAACTTGATTTCAGTGAGCAGTTGTCGACATTAATGTTTACTCGGCATCTTTATGCATCTCTGGTGTAGGGGGAATGAACATGCCACTGCAAAGAGGATCACATTTTCCAATAAAAATGCAGAAAGGCAGGTGCTGTGGGTGTCTAATACAGAAGAAATGCACAGAGCAGTCACAGGGATGCCTGAAACGTGGGACGCACTTGTGTCATGAATGCTTTGCACCATACCATAACTATGCAGAATCAGGTAGCTCACCATGATTACTGCAGTCCTGGAGAAATTAGGAGTGATTGCATAGAGATGAAAATCTACAATGATACTAGAAAACAATTCACTTACAAACAATATACAAGCAGCACAAATGGCCACATACGTCTACATGTATGGTAGAAAACAATGTGGAGGAAAGCAAATTAAGAAACTGATAAGATAACGTCTTCACCGTCAGCAAGGGAACTACAAAAAAGTGTGTGCAGGACCTCTTCACATTTTCCAATAACAAGTTCACTTTCTGCATACAAGACATGCACTGTGACCCATGCATACCAATGTATGTCTCATGCATCCCTACTGTCATGTCGCCCACGCTGGACTGCTGCCTCCACTGGCCCAAGAGTCACGTGTGCCCCATCCGTTTGACAAAACCATATTGTGCTGCTGCCTCCACTGGCCCACTGAACGATGACATCCCTTGCAACATTCATGTGTCTCTGTCCTTGTGTGTGACCTAGAGTGATGAACTGTAGAGATACACCGCACCCACCCACACTGGTTAACCCCAGGGAGACTCTGTCTCAGTACAGTGGGTGTGCATGCCATGGCAGGTGGGGCTGTCACTTGATCACATGTTCCATCACAGTGCAAGTCAAGAAGTACCCTTTTCTCTGCCCTTCCTCAGTACATTGTCTGTGTGTCTATCTGCCTGCCTATTTGTTGGATTGGCTTGTAAATGAGAACAGCAAAGATGCACAGCACTGACACAGGTATCCCTGAGGAGAATCTGTATTGGTGCTGTGGAAGTACATGCCATGGCAGGTGGGGCTGTTGCTCAGTCTCATGTACCATCACAGCACAGGTGTAGAAGTGCCCTTTGCTCTGTCCTTCACTAGTATATTGTCTCTGTTTCTGTGGTGTGACTTGTAACAGAGAACAGCGGAGATGCACTGCACTGACACTGGGTATCTCCAAGGATACTCTGTATTGGAGCAATGGGCATGCATGCCATGGCAGGTGGGGCAGTCGCTTGGTCCCGTGTGCCATTACAGCATAAGTGGAGAGGTGCCCTTTGCTCTGCCTTCCCTGGTACATTGCCTGCCTGTCTGTCTGTATGGTGTGACTTGTAATGGAGAATAGCAAAGATTCACAGTACCGGCACTGGGTATCCTCAGGGAAACTTTATCTCAGTGCAGTGGGTGTACATGCCATGGCAGGAGGGGCTCTGCTCTGCTACACAAGTGGTGAGATGCGCTTTGCTGTGTCCTTCCCTGGTACATTGTCTGTCTTCATGGTGATACCTGTAATGGAGAAAAGTAGAGATATACAGCACTGGCACTGGGTATCCCCAAGGAGGGAGACTCTGTCTCAGTGCAGTGGATGTGCATGCCATAGTAGGTGGGGCTTCCACTTGATCCCATGTATCATAGCAGAACAAGAGGAGAGGTGGGCACTTCCCTGCCCTTTGATACATTGTCTGTCTGCCTACATGGTGTGACCTTTAATAGAGAACAGCAGAGATGCACAGCACCGACACCGACTATCCCCAGGTATACTCTGTCTCAGTGCAATGGGTGTGCATGCCATGGCAGGTGGGGCTGTTGTTCGGTCCCATGCCAAAACAGCACCAGTGGAGAGGTGGGCTCTGCTGTGCCCATCCCAGGTACGTTGTCTGTCTCTCTATCTTTCTGTTTGTGTGATGTACCCTGTGATGGAGAACATCAAAGATGCGCAGTAATGACACCAGGTGTGGGTGTCTTGATACAGAACTATAGAAGTAAGAGTGATGCATGATCGCATCAGCTTTTTTTGTTGCAGTTTCTTTGAAACTTATGTCTAATCCTGGATGCTGTTTCTACAGATAGAGAAATAGCCAAGAAGTGTATCTTCATCTGTGGACATTCATATATCCACTGAGCTGAGGTTAGAGCAAAGGTAGCATCAGGAATGGACATGTGGCTGCATGACAAATTTGTGGAAGTTGAGTGGATGAGCAGGAGAGGATTGGACTGGCATGGCTTGATTCCACTACTGAAAACTAAACAGGCTGAAAGCATGACACTTGATGTTGTACTTTTGCATATTGCTGGCAATGACATTTCGTCGAGGCCATTATGTCACTTGAAGTTTGAAATAATAAAGATACTGGTAAAACTTGATTTGTGGCCTGCTGCCACTTTCATTTCACCAGACATCATACAGCACCATGTATGGACATGTGCTAACAAGCACAAATAAGCAGAAAGAGTGCAAATGTTCTCCGATGCCTACTGATGTTTACATTTGGATGGCAAGTATGGAAGCACCCATCCATAACTGTTGTATCTTCTGAACTGTACAGGCATGACTGGATGCATTTGGTGAAGAAATGTAGCAGTGCCTTCCATCCAACTGATTCAGTACATTGAGTTTTCAGAATTATCAGTAATATCTGTACAACTGAGTCTGTCTCAGTATCTATACTGCATCTGATAAATTTTGCAGCAGTACCATACTCATAAGCAGGCCTTATGCATAGGCCAAGTAGGTGGTTGCCTAGGGTGCCAGTCTAGCAGGGGGCACTTTTCCAGTAATCTGGGTGGTGTAGGTATGCCTGGATGAGGGTACCAGGTGGTGTGGGAAGGTGGTGTAGGGCCCTTTTGCCTAGGGCATCAGTTGACCAAAGGCCGGCCCTGACCATACTGTCTTTATCTTTCAGATATTCAAGGTACTTCATGGTATCAAATAAAACTTTACATAATGCTGCAAAAATTGTCACTGATCCCAGCTGTCTGCTTCCAATCAGCCAGCAGATATATATATATATATATATATATATATATATATATATATATATATATATATATATATATATAGCTAGATATATATAGTTGTTGTATAATAAAATGTTAGCATAATTATCATTTATTTGCATAACTCTGACATTGTGCACTTTGACTGGTTCTCATTCAGTGCGTCACATGCAAAGTCACCAGGGAGATCATGAGTAGAGTCTTACACCAATGAAGAAGTTGGTATCACAACAATTATGAATTTTTACCTGGAAATATTATGGATGCATGGCATAAGTTTAGAATTACATTTTGGCATATGTTTAGACTTACATTTATAAGCTGTAAAGCATATGTTTAGAATTACATTTATAACCTGTATGGCATATGTTTAGAATTACATTTATAAGCTGTATGGCATATGTTTAGAATCACATTTATAACCTGTATGGCATATGTTTAGAATTACATTTATAACCTGTATGGCATATGTTTAGAATTACATTTATAACCTGAACCAGTGGGCGTTTGTTTCTACTAGATGATATCAAATGAAAGAACATGTGATGCTGAAAAAACTTTGCACTCATAGCTGCTCTCTAACTAGCACTACATGGATGATATTTACATTTATTTTCCATTAAATATGCACATATTCATAAAATTAATAATTACAGAAATACAGAATCCGAGAAACAGAGTGGCACCTGCAAATTAGTCTGCTGCAAAATGGAAATCACATCTGCAAAAAAAGTGATACTTTTAGTCAGGGTCTGTCTACTACAGATACAGAGATATTAATAGTTGCTTGCACAATTATAAGTACGTGTATATATTGCCTAATCACAAATTGGTTGGCTCAGTTCCTAAATGGGGTGCCATCTATATGGAGTCCGCATATCCCTTCCCTGTCACCATCTTGAGCTTCTTTCTGTATTTTAGACACATGATGATTGGTGACCTAGTTGTCCTATAAACTGCAGAAAGGTATGTGTACAGAAGTAACATTGTGTGTGTGTCTGTGTGTGTGTGTGTGTGTGTGTGTGTGTGTGTGTGTGTGTGTGTGTGTGCGTGTGTGTGCGTGTGTGTGTGCGTGTGTGTGTGCGTGTGTGTGTGTGTGTGTGTGTGTGTGTGTGTGTGTGTGTGTGTGTGTGTGTGTGTGTGTTTCTTGCAGTGGACTGCTGCCGTGTCCAGCACTGATAGTTTGCCTTATGTTTGATGCTTGGTGAAATAACATCCAGCTGGCGTGCACCTCTGGATAGTATAATGTGGATATCAGAAAACTACTGACTAAAAAGGGGATAGGGCACCGTAAATTCTTACCAGGGATAGCACCCACAATCCTCCTGGACATGGGCAGTCATTAGTAAATACAGTCATGAGTATTGACTAAAGTATCTATGATATTACATTGGGATGAAATGGCTAAGTTTGAAATGACCTCCAGGTTGATAGCCTAGTAACCTCCTATGATCATATAATCCTAAATAGGTTCATAGCTGGCTACAAAAATGTTGGCCAAATAATCTGGCCTGAATAAAGTACAAGATGAGGCCTTGATGAGATTTGAACTCATAACCATGGTTAACAAGACCAGTGCTCTAAGTCCAGAGCTAGAAGGCATGAAATACCTTTTCCTGGATCCAAACCTCAGAACTTGCAGTTTGGTGTCTGCAGCTATAAACTCTACACCAACAAACATAATGTAACACTTTGGAGGAGACATCAGTAGCTACAGCCTAGTGTTCCTCAGATCTGGTTTCACATAAATGCCTCTCATACTGTTGGCAGAAATCCTGGGGTGGTAAATCCAGGGAATTAAAGTATTTGTTATCATATGCATATGAAGTGCTGATCTTGGATGGAAATCTAGAGAACTCCAGGAAAATTCTAGTACATTTCAATAAACTGTGCAGACTGTATGATACATGGTGACACTCTGTTGGTCTGAATGGCATACTTCTTGGAATATGCCAAATACTGCCATCTACACACTTGTTAGGGAAATCTTCAGTGATCATGAAAAGAAGAAACCTTACTTATTTGAATAACTACTCAGATGAGTGGGTACTTGGTAACACAAAAATGATTTGTTATTTTTTACAGAAATGTTAAGAATGTATGGCATATATCAACAATTATAGTAATAACTTGAACCACCGTTTGATTAGATGGTACTTCATGATATCAAATAAAAGCTTACATAATGCTGCAAAAGTAGTCACTGATACCAACTGTCTGTGTATTACAATTTAGCAGATATACAAACTTGTTCAGTAATAAAATGTTCATATTAGCATGACTATCACATTTCTGAACATATTTCTGCCACTGTACACTTGGGCAAATCGTGACCACATTTCCAGTGACAAGAGACATCACGAATGGCAGGGGAACATGGTAACATAAATCTTGAGTTATTTTTCCTGGAGATAGTATTAATACATGGAATATATCAATCTATTAATAACCTGAACCATAAGGTGATTGGATGGTACTTCATGATATCAAATGAAAGCTTACATAATGCTGTAAAAGTTGTCACTGTCACCATAAGTAACCGTACTGTTCCATACTACAATTTAGAAGATATCCACACTTGTTTAGTGATAAAATATGCATATTAGAATAACTGTCATATTTTTCCACATATCTGGCATTGTAGACTTGGTCATAATTCCATTCAACCAGCTAATATTTACATGTCACTTTCTGGTGTCAACTAAAATTATACATAATGCCTAAAAAACGTTGAACTGATTGTTGGTGTCTAACCAGCTGTGTGGCAGACATTTACATTTGTTTGTCCATTAAATATTCAGATGTGCACATTATTCATATTTATGCCAATATCTCAAAAATGGAGTGCCATATACAAATGTAGTTTGCAGCCAAATGAAAATAACTTCTGTATGAACAAAAGTCACACTGATAGTTGGGGTCTGCCTACTTTGGTTAGAGAGATATTGATACTTGTTTGCATAATTATAATAATAAGTGTATATATTATCTAACTTTTTTAAATATAAAGTTATTATTATGTCTGACTAACATTTGTGTTTATCTTTTTTTGTAACTTTGCTAGGTTTAAAATGTGCATTTTTTTTTTGTTCAAACAAAGGCTGCCCAGGCAGGACCTCTTAAGGTGTTAGGTGTGCAATTCCATTCAGGCTTAGGTGTGAAAGAGTTACTGACACCTCTTCCTATTCCCAAGTGGTAGATTCATGCCAGTGTTTTCAACCAGTGCAGTAACATCTCACACTACTGGTTGCAGAAACATAAAATTCTTAAAGGGGTTTGGGAGTGAACTCTGATCATACCCAGCCAGTGTTACAAATTTTAGGACAACGAAGAGAATTTAAAACTGTCATGCAATTCCTACAAAGAAGATAAAAAAAAACAAACAAAACAAAAACAAAAGCAAGCCTGAAATTGTGCTACCTTGTCTGGTGAAACATCAGGCTTTAGTCATAGAAGCGGTTTTCGCATAATGGTTATGGTTTTTCACTTCATAGACACGGGGTACAGGGTTTGATTCTGACCTTGGATTATTGGCTAGATTTCAAATGGCCCTTCATATCAATTAGCCAAGTACTCACCTATGAACCAGAGACCAAGCATAAAGTTGGACATTTAGTTTGGCCTGACAGAACCGAGACTGTAAAAGTAGCCGTCTCCAAATCCAGCTCCAGACAAGTGACAAGGGTTCAGTCCTGGGACCACTCTTGTTTCGCATCTACATCTCTGAAGTACAGGCCAACACTAAGGGTCTCTGGCTAACAAAGTTCGCAGATGACTGCAAACTGGGAGCCATTATTGAATCCCCAAATGATGTGGATATTCTACAAAAGGGCCTTACAGAAATAGATGACTGGTGCCAGAGCCATGGGCTCAAGCTTAATGGCAAGAAATGTGTAGTTATCCCCTCTAGAAAAAAACATGTACCCATGAATTACCACATAGGTGGTAGTGCACTAAACATTGAAAGTGTGATGAGAGACTTAGGGACACAAATGGACGGTGGTCTCACCTTCGATAACCACATCACCACAACAGTCAGAAAATCCTTCTATGTGGCACACCTCATGACTAAGGGCTTTTCATCCAGAACAAAGAAGGTCATTGTCCCACTGTACTCATCCCTCATTAGACCCATTATAGAGTATAATGCCCCATTTGGTATGTACCTCACAAGACATCTGCAACAGCTGGAAAGGCCGCAGAAATACCTCACTAAAAGAATCAGAGACCTAAAGCAGATACCATATGCTGACTATCTAAAAAACTCCAGCTATACTCCGTGGCATATCGTCTACTCAGAGGCCATCTCTGCTTAACATACAAGGCCATGTCAAACCCTGGGCTGTTGGACATGCTCCACTTAAAGAAATCCCAATCCCTCAGAGCCACATGCTTCAGGGATCTAAACCTTGTCATCACAATGAACAAAACATGCTGGAGGGATAGTTTCATGACCCAGAGACTCCCCATACTCTGGAATAGACTGCCCATACATGTCAAGCAGAACACCTCCTTGGTCTTCTTCAAAAGGAACCTTGATGATTGGATGGGAGATAGTAAATTCACCCCCGGGGATCATGTCAGTCACCCTGCTAGACAGGGGTCCAGGGAAGTAAATATTGTGGGAAGAAATATCCAGGGAATTGTTATGGCTAGGCTTATATAGGCCCTAGGGATGATAGCCTAGTACCAGCCTATGAACATATGCATCTTCAGCAACCACAATGCCCTGAAGTGGCTGACAAAAGAGACATGATAATGTGAGAATGAGGCCACATAAAAACATTGCAACTTAAACTGTTAAGAGTCAAAAAACAATACTACATCTCTATTTTCTCTATCAGTAAAATATAGAGAACTGCAATCAAATCTCTGATCATAACCAACTTAGGTGTTGAAGATATGGATGCCAAGAAGTTCACCTTAAGAACTTTGTAGGGAAGAAACTCATTCTGTTAGGCCATGTTTGTGATAATATAGGCCTAAAGGCAGGTATGACATGGCCTCAACCCCTCTTGATGGTGATACTGGAGAGACAGATACGTATCCCAGAGACTACCCCATCTATGGAACAGGCTCCCCATCCATGTGAAGCAGAGTTCCTCCCTAACCCAATTCAAGTGCAAGTTGGACAACTGGATGGGAAACCGGAAATTCATCCCTGGTTTGGTACCTATGTCTCTTATAGACACAGGCAACATGTAAAATTATGGTTCATCTCCTAGGCCCATGCTTACACTTATCAAGGGTATCAGAACTTGTCAGAAATTTGGAATGCATGGCTAAGATTAAAAAGGCCCTTGTGGTCGTTAGCCTAGTAAACACCAATGAACCTATATAACCATGGGGATTACCTATGCCGTTTAACAGGGGCACACATACTCTCACTCACATTCTCCATACAAAGGTTAACCTCACCAGCTTATATGGTTATGTCCATACCTTCCCAGATGATGGGCTGTTTTGGACACAGTATTCTTCTGCCCTAACTCTGGGACAAAAAATCCCATAGGCCAAGAGCTACAAACACCCTCATCCTGGGTGAGTGTGCTTGCAATCACCACACCTTTCCTGCTCCCAAACACCAATGAGCTGGGTTAAAGTTGACAGAAAGTTTAATGAAAATTCTAAAGTTATTTTTTTTATGAATTAAGTCACTGTTAAGAGTACATTAAGTACCTTTGTATTATATAAGAGATGATGTAGCATAAAGCTATGTATAACGGTAGTGTATACCAAACACTGACGTGCATTTGGCATCATTAGGCTATACAATATACAGTATCTGATAAGCTTTCTAAGGTACGCAAAATAAAAAACATCAAGATATATTCTCACAATGGATGTCATGTCTACTTATGTCCTCATGGAATGCAAGGTTTTATTACAAATTATGTTCATTACCATCTCATATTTAGTACATAGACAAATGATAACTACTCAAGATGAAATTTCTGGTTGAGGATCTAAATTATTTTTAATAACTCAGCTCTTTGCTTTTAATTCACCAGCTTTTCTCCCACCTGTCTCTTGATCTTATGCTGCTGATTTCACTACATGAGTTTTCCTCATTCTGTAATACATTCTGTTACTGCACTATACTTTAAAACTGCTTACATTTACTATAGTTCTAATTTGTGGCTCGGTGGTTTGTGATGAAATACTTTCTGTATAATTTATTTATAGCCTTAAGCAGGATTTGTGATAATGTGTAGCCTGTTTGCAATGCAGTACTTTCTCAAAGTAAATGCAATTAGTTTAGAACCACAGGCCTGTGGATAAAGTGTGAGTGGGTTCACTGTTTTTTGAAAAATGTCATTGGTATGTATTACAGGAAACAACATATTCTGTGAAAAAAATGTACTTGGCTGAAAGTCTGCAGTGTGAAAAGCAAATGTGTTATGTGCTCTACTTGGTGGTTACTTAAAATACTGCCTGTTGTGTCTTTGGGGTGTATTCTGCACTACTGTCTGCGCCTTAAATAGACACTGGAACATTATATACTATTTTGTTTTTGAATTAAAGAGAACATATCATTGGCATTTGATTTGTAAAGTAGGCTTGTGTTTCCTATGGGGCAATCTGCAGTTAAACACAATTAACTGCAGGGGACTTTCTGTGAAAGCATAACTCCAGATTTTCTTTAGGGATACAGGCGTGACAAAAACAGGTGTTGTAGGATGTGAAATTATAACACTGCATTTGCACATAAAACGAGGCAATTAATGCAAAAAGACAAACAACTGTTGAAGAGTCTTGAACTAATTACATGGCTATGGAATGATATTTATTCTCAACATCATGCAAATCATGGCAGTAGGGGAATTCCCAATGGAATTAGTAGTCAAGGCAGTTCTTTGCAAACCTGATGCATGTCATTAAGTCTGCAAGAAGTTATTTACTTATCTTTAGTTAATCAATAACGTCATTAAAGTGCTTGTTGATGTTCATAAACTTGCTTTCCAGAGTTTTCTGTAAGACTGGTACTTTTTTTAACACTTATTCTTCAATAAACTGTATCTTTATTTATTTGGCATTTTTTATTGGGAAAGTGTGACGGGGTATGAATCCTGTTTTCAGCGGAGGCCCAGGGAAGAAAGCTCCAACATGCTTAGTTCAATTAATACATTAATATCATCACGTGAAGTGCAGTAACAAATAGTAGAATCAACATGCAGGATAAATAAAGTCAGATCAGAAAATCATGCAGTGAATATTAAACAACAATCATGGGATACTGAACACCTAGTAAAGTACAATCGATAGTGATAAACAATGGAAAAGGTGTTAAGCATTTTATATACGGGCAAAAGACTAACAGAAACTAAAGAGATTTTTAAGTTGTGGGGAGACTGGGAAATGGAGTTTAAAGTATGGAGCTATCAGATAAGTAACTGGTGCTTTGGCTAATATGAGAAGGGAGGAAAGGAAAGGGAAAAAGAAGAGTGAGGGAAAAAGAAGGAAGAGAGGGGAGAGGGGGGAGAGAGGAAGCCAAGGAAGACATAACGGGCAGTGTCAGCCTGGGATAAGACGTACAGAGCCAGGGTTAAGGAGAAATCTCTTTAGAGATTGTCTTGATATGTGACTACATGGCATTGCTCTAATATCCGTAGGAATATTGTTTCAGACCTTGGCTACTGAACAGGGATACAAGCAGTGTCCGATACATTTTTTTTTGGTTTATGGATTTCAAGGAGGTCTTTCTCAGAAGAGCAAAGAGGACAATTAGGGAGGTAATGGTTAAGAATGGTGCTGGTTGCTGGGCAGGATGAGGATTTGTATACCATTTTATGAGCAAAGAGGAGTTGGGTGAGCTTGAGGTAGTGAGATAACTGAATCCAGTTTAAATATCTGAGGGCAGAGCAATGGTGGGAAATGTATGACTGATGGGATGCAAACTTACTTTGTTATAGCAAAGCTCAAGTTTTGATCTTAGGGGCATCTGAATGTTGATGAAAATGGGTAAGGCATATAGTAGTGAAGGAAAGAGTTATGCATTGGCTAGAGTAACTCTCGAGGAGTTGATAAGGAATCTTTTTGATCTATAGAGCATGACCAGTTTTTGGTGTGTTGTTTTTATGCACTTTTGAATATACAGATCAAATTTCAGTTGAGCATCTATTATAACAACAAGTAACTTCATGTGATGTACAACTTCAGTTTCAGTATTGTTGAGAAAAGATATGTTGAAGGCGTCTTTTATGTGCGCTCGGGATATGGGGAGAAATAAGAGCAGTTTTGTATTATGTGGATTTAGGAAAAGCTGATTATCACTGACCCACTTTTCAATAGGGTTGAACGCCTGCTGAGTGATAGATTGTAACTGGGAAGGACTATTAGATGAGCAAATGACAGTGGAGTCATCTGCATATTATATATGTGTAACTTGTTGGGAGGCTGTATGTAGATCATTTATAAATATTTTAAAAAGGAAAGGACCAAGCACGGAGCCTTGTGGGACACCTGTATTAACTTTGAGAAAAGATGAGTAAGTAGAGAGCCATTTAACTGATTGTAGCCAGTTATTTAGGTCGCTAGAGAACTAAGTGACTGTTGTACTGGAAAAGCCTAAAGCAGACATTTTTGAGAGTAGTTTAATATGTGAGAGTGTATCAAAAGCTTTAGAGAAATCTGAAAAGAGGCAAGAAACTAAATTGGTGTTTTCTCTGGCTTTAACAACATGAGCCAAAAAGGCAACAAGGGCTGTTGTTGTGCTATGATCTGGGCAAAAGCTGTGTTGAGTAGAGGTTAATAGGTTTTCTTGGAGCAAGCATTGTAAAAGTTGTTTATGAATACATTTTTTCTAAGATCTTGAAAGAGGAGACAAGATTGCATTTGGTCTGAAGTTTGCTATTTCAATGGAGTTTCCCCTTTATGAAGAGGAATGATGTAAATTTTTTTGCAGAGAAATGTAACATATGACTCACAAATGGATGGATCGATCAAGACACCAGCTGAAATGGCAAAGAAGTATGGAAGGTGAGAAAAAAAACTGTAGAGTTAGAGGTGAACAAGGTAAGAAGTCTTATGTGGTAGAGAGAGTAAAAAATGTAATGTCATTAGAAAAGCTGTTTGGAGAAAGAGCATGTTAACAAATAATAGCAGAAGGTACGATGTTTCAGAGTCGTGGTCATTATAGGGGGTTATCAGAACGAGTTTCAAAGCAGGGGGTTAACCAGGTGCAGCTGTAGTTAGTAGAAAAAGCTTGCCTAAAGAGTTTAATCCAAGTCTTAGTTAAAATCACTCCATAAGATAAAACAGTAATCCACAATATTGCCTCTAAAATGCAACCACAGTCAAGCACTTTCGTCCTTCCTGGACTTCTTCAGAACGGAGTTATTTTTACTTTTTAAAATAAGCCAGTAAATACACAGCAGTCACAGTATTTCACTCACGCAGTGCTGAGCCTGTGATTGATGGGAGTGATTTTAACTAAGACTTGGCTAACATTCTCTTTTTTCTACCATTGGTGATTCTTGGCTCCCAGCTACTCAGTGTTTGTTTTGGATCCTGGTTGTTGCTTACACTCTCTTTTCCGGTTGTTTTTTGTTATTATGTTTCAGTAAGGGAAAGGTCATTATTTACATGTTACAGTTAATGCACTGGAAAGTATAGGAGAAGACAGACAGATTTATACTGCAGCAAACAACAAGTGAAGTAAAGTATGGTAAAGCAGGTAAAGTGTGTGTGTGTGTGTGTGTGTGTGTGTGTGTGTGAGTGTTGGGGGGGGGCATTTGCAGTGGGTGTATAGTGCAGAATACACAAGGATGATGGGTGCTCAAGAGAAGGCCACGTGTTCCACTATAAAGAAAATTAAAAGGGAACTTAAATAGTTGGTATGTATGGCACCTGCAGTCTGATTGCAACATGACTGACTCCTGAATCATATAGTTAATCATTATGCAATGGATATCATTTCTAGATAGGCATGCAACTTTTTATGGGTTGTAAGAATTTAGACAGATAATTGTCTCACCTCTTTCTGTACAGCAAATTTGTAGCAGAGTTACTCTAAATCTCATTATTAATTTCAAAATATATGGAATTGTCTTCCTTTTCATTCTGGCTGTACACCCATACCAAATAGTGAAACTAATTTAAAGTAAATACTGGCTACTTAGACAGCTGAATTAATTATGTCATCTTAGGACAGGGGGCTTAGAGCAGGAAACTTCAGATATGTATTTATTCAGGCAAATCCATCATGTACTGCTGATGCAGCAGTGTAATTGTTGAATTCCAGTTTGCACTTACAGGTGCTTATTGATGCCCCCCCCCCCCCCAATCCATCTGGTATTTAAAAACATGGTCACATCATTCAATCTGTTGCCACCCCAACTTAATGTGTGTAACATTTTTGGCTGCTCAGTCAAAAACTATTGAGGTATTGTTTTTAAATTTCAATCCTCTCTAAACAAGCTATATACATGCTGTTAGAGGCATTAATCTAGATATCTGTATACATAGAATTGTGTGATAAAGCCTCAGTGTTTCTAATATGCTCAGAAAAAAAATTGTACTCTTTAGAATGCAGATGGAATTTATGCCTGGCTACACCGTTGTGCTGATATGCAAAACATTTGTACATTGATAACATTTATATTAACTGGCTGTGATCCACAGAGAGTTAACAGAGTCTGCAGCACAAAACAGCATGAAGCAGTGCTTGCATGCAGGATGTGGGCAATTATAAGCCAAGTAATGCAGTACAAGAAGAAAGTTAATAAGTGCAAAATGATATGTAAATGAGGAGTCCCAAGCATGACACATGACAGAATCCAAAATGGTGGTTCTAAACAGGGATATACAAAAAGGCATGGCTTCATGGCAGCGCTTACTCATTTGGTATAGTGAGATCTGTGGGTTACGTTATCGAAGCTTTTAGGATTCGAGCCAGTAGTAGCACAGCGGCATTTATTAGTGGCTGTCATTGCTGTCACTGCTTAAAATGTTACATCATGGCTGCCCACATCAATAGAAGAGGTACAGACAATGGCTGACTTGCCACTGCTTGACAAATCAAAACATAGGGACTCATTTCCAAGTGGACAGGGAAACTGTAAGGGATCTAGTTCAGCTGTGTTCCAGACAAGCAGAAGTGAGGTGTACATGCGGTATGCCCATTTCTCTTGATGCAAACACATTTGTAACATTAAACCATCTTAAATACAGGAACAACTTAAAGGAGGCATGTTAGAGACATCACAGGCAGCAGCCTCACAAATCCTAAACCAATTCCTCAGAATTATACTACTACATAAAGAGGACCACATCTGGTCCCACACAACCCCAGGGGAGTTATACAATGGTGTTCGGGCGTTATATGGCATAACCCATTTCCTTGATGGCCATACTCCTATCAAGACTCAAACTGGTCCACATGGCCAGAGATATCCAAACAGGAAGGGCTTCCAAACGTTGAGCTACCAAAAGATCTGAAATGCCAAGGTTAATAGTCATAACATCGAAACACACACTTTGTTCATGTTGAAGCTTTAAAACATAAATGTTGTCAATTAAAAAAAATGAATTGGTGTTCTGGCAGCACACCTTCCACTGGTTATATAACCTGTTATTACATCATTTTCATTTACATATATTCATGGTCTGTTTTGGATTATTATAGTGTGCATCATAGAATAGCATGGGCAGTGGCCATGCCCAGGATTTGGGTGATTGTAAGACAAACAATCCAAATGCATATTATTTTAATGGTAATATCAGTAACATGCTTCTGTGCCACCCAGACAATGCACACAATTCACATATATGGCACATGTTTGATGTATACCAGCTGTTCATGTGAAGGGGATTCCCATAGAGTCACCCATTTGGTAGGTGCACACACATGCCACATAGACATGCTTGTATATTCAGATACTATGCATACTGTAAGTAGGTCACATATAATATGTAGTTTGCTGTGTGTCACAGAGCCCTGGCTGATAATCCTAATATGCAACCCCATTGCCACGCAGGAAATATCTTGGAATGCACTATGTTAAAATGCAAATACAGGGGACACATCCAATGTTTAGACACCTGTATAAGGGCACTACAATACCCACAACATATGCAGGAAGTTATTTTTGTGTTTGCCAAATTTCACAACATGGTATTGAAAACATAAACGGAGAAGCAGGTCAACATCATGTCAGAATCAGCCATACAAGCTGCAACAGAATGACAGCATAGAGAGCCAATGCAGAAATATGTAACAGCAGTACTGATGGTGAGGAGGAGGCAGGTGCAGTGCACTGGCAAGATATGGTATCTGCTCCATAACTATGGGCTATGACACTGCTACCATAGAATTACATGATGCATAGAGTTCCACACCCAGGTTATGCAGATCAGTGCATTGGCTGGCCACAATGTATATCAGATTTTACCATATCCATACTTGGAATCAGATTTTACCATACCCACACATGGAAGGGGTGGACAGGGCACAGCTGTCATCACTTGCACTGTTGGGTGGGCACACTGACATGTGAATGAAACACTATCATGTGGGATAGGGTCCCAGTTAATATGACAACCACATACTTTGGGGGTTTGTAAGGAGTCATTGATCACATTCACTAGGTGGGGTTAGGTTGACAAAATGTCCCGATTATTTATGTTCATTTTGGTGGCTTGCTGTGCTGGAGACAGATCTGATCTGTGGCTGAGAAGGATAGAACTATGTAACTGTGCAGATGCACTCTGAAGGGGCACCCCATGTAATGAGCTCAATAACTGATGTCACCCACATTCTGGATAAAGCCCACAGCCAGAGGTACTAGAGACCATGTTCCCAGAGGTAATACTATTGTCATCTCATCAATGGACTTTTTAATCTGACATGGTGACAGCCTATGCCAAACCACCTTGCATCTGGACCCTCTGACATTCATGGACTACATGTCTTGTGGAGACAAACCGGATGTGGTTTTGTAATGTATCTATTAAAAGCCATATGGAGACTATAAAAAACTCAACTCAGCAAAATGGCTGCCTTGCATCACATACACTCCAGGTCACTCTACAGTTTGTGCATGTCCTTCTGCAAGTCACAGAATACACTTACTGTCTGCCTGGATCACTGCCCTGCACATAAACTAGTTAATTGTGAGTACTAAACTCATCAGGGACAGCCCCAGAGTCACTGCAATCTCACAACCCTCAGTGTGTCTCCACTGTGGTGGGCATACCCACCTCAGAGACAGTCTGCAAATCAGATGCTGTGTAGGGTAGGAACATAGGCGAAACCCATGTAGGAGTTTGAAGTACAAGCTGTCTGTCATGCTCCATTTGGGTCTATGTACTCAGCCACTACTTATATTGAGCTTGTATAATGGTGGATGTGTGGAAACCCTCCTCTTTAGGTTTGCAGACAATTTCTGTGTGTCGTCAGAGTATACTACTTACATGTTATCAGTGCTGTCATCCAAAGATTCCCTGCTGATTCAGCCTAATTTTGTCCTGTTGTGCTGCACCCTTCACAAGTGGAACATGTAAAAGGATGACCCCATTGGCATCCCCCAAAACTATGCCTTCATGAAAACAGTGTTGTACAGTAGGTTGGTAGAGCTCGCTTGTTGTACAGGATGTTGTAATGGCAGACGAGCCTGGGAAGACATGTCATTGGGCCGTGGTTCAGTCATGTAGTGGTTTGAGCTGCATCTCCTATACTGGACATTATTAACCTGGTGCTTCTACTACTAACACGCAGGTGGCAGGTGCTCCATCTTCTCCTATATCCAAGCTATCCCCAGGTATGACTGTCCAATACCCCAGCCCGAAGTGACACCAACAACGTCAGACTCTGTCAGCTGCTTTTTGTACTGGTGGTTCACCACCCTCCACCAGTCATCTGCAGTGATGTTTCACATATTGTCCTTAGCTTGGGCCATCATAGTAGTAATTTTCCATCATATGTGTAACATAGAGCTGGCACCTCGGCATTCATGAAAATCTACTGACAATCATTAGCGGACTGGAGTTCCACTGTGGTGACCCCTAACCAGGAAAAGCCGAAAGACAACAACAACATGTGTTATAGGGACCTGTTATGACCACTCACAGCATTCTCATCTCGCATAGATCCCTGATATATATGGTCCCAGTTCATCTTTCTGCAGCATATTTACCCATGGGGCACATGCACATGCCACATGTGCAAAGTACCTGCTGCACTAGCTCAGTGCCTTTGCCAGTGTACTGCCTGTGTGTGGACCTGGATAACAGTTGCTGTAACTGCTATGCACAGCTTTACCCCCCCATGTTGGTACTGTGTCCCTGCTTGTAATTATGACCATTGAGCACTACCACTCCATTTGGTATGCAATTCCCACAATATCCTATATACATTGCTTGCTCTTCCACATACAGAAGCAGACATTAATGGTCCATATCGGTGAGATGTTGTTCCAATTACACAGACATCAGACATGTGCCTCACTGTCCATGATATCCACCAAAGACTTTGGAGTTGTGGATGAGGTAATTTATCAGACAGAACCTCTTTCATAACTCTACAGTGCTCCTTGGCCACAGAGCATTTACTAAAATTATTCTATATTTTAGAGCTGTGCAAGATGGCAGCAGCTCTTTATAGCACAGTAGCATCGACCATTAGAAATGTCAGTTATGCATATGAAGCCAAAGAGCACTGATGTCTGTGAACACCTGCTTGTGCTAACCATAGATATAATCATAAACCATGCAGGTATAATTTAGCACAAGGCATGTAACCTCTGTGTTCATGCATATATCATGTGTACATGTGTAATTTTGTGGCACAGCATTACATTGTGTGATACATAACTCGCAGATGCCCATCTATGTGCTCAGTGAGTGGATGTACTGAGTGAGGAATGGTAAAAATAAGACTGGTACATGGAGTACCAGAGACAGCAATATTTTATTTTTTTAACTTGTACATGGACATTGTGATGGCCCTTTAAAAGAAGTGGACACCTGGCATGAGCTAGCACAGGCATTGAACAATGCTACTGCCATCACCCTTTCACAAAAAAGCAGTACCATCACTGCTATGAGGAGCCACTGGTGCCAGCACAAAAGCTTCTCCAATGGGAGGCAGAGGTTCTATCCAGCACAGAAACTTCTCCACCAATGGGAGACAGAGGTTCAGTCTAACACAGAAACGTCTCCACCAATGGGAGACAGAGGGTTAGTCCAACACGGAAACTTCTCTACCAATGAGAGGCAGAGGTTCAGGAGAGTGAGCTAGTGTTAAACTGTAAACATGTTGGCATCACTGTTTTATACTATGTACACTGCTGTATATGTATGTTTAACAGTACTTGCTTTGCAGCTATTGAGGGGCATTGCATTAACATGGAAGAGTTCTGTAGGAGGCCAAAATGCTTCTATTGGCACTGGTGTGTGTGTGTGTGTGTGTGTGTGTGTGTGTGTGTGTGTGTGTGTGTGTGTGTGTGTGTGTGTGTGTGTGCGTTTGTGTGTGTGCATGTGTTTAATGACAGAACATTGTACAGTTGCAATTATAAGTGCATCATGTGTGTGCATATTTTCCATTGTCTCTATCTTCTCCAGGTTATGTTGTGAAGGCTTAGGAGAAACAACCTTGGTCTGTGCCAGTCACTGCATCTGGTGCTAAGTCACCAGTACCTGCCTTTCGGGAAGGTGGACAATTTTTCTTCTGTTTCTGCCTGATGTGACCTGGAGAGTCACTGGTAATTTTTGTGTCTTCCTCTTAGGAGGTGGGGTAAAGATCTTCTCTTGAAGATAGACTGGATGTTTCTCCACTAATATTCTGGTGGGAGGTGTGGAGGCTGTTCATAGCTGGAATGAGCTGACAAGAGGGTGCCCATCTTGGCACAGTGGGTCCCCTTCTGGAACAAGTGGCACAGTTAGATGACAGGCAAAACCTGCCCATCAGGTCTTCAGATAAGCAGCCAGTACATTTCACTGACCACCAAAGTAAGTGATACCTATCTTCTTTGCTGTCTGAACCACCCTGGTAAACACCTATGTCAAGAGCCCAACTTATTCCCTTCATGATGTGTTCCCTCCCTTATGTCATTCCACATTCTTTGTTTGTTATCCACCCTTCCACCAATAAACCACCCTCTGTATGTATGTATATATGTATGTACAGATTTATATATGTATGTATGTATGTATCTATCCACCCACTATCCTCCCCACATTTTATGATTATATTGCAAGTGTCTGTTTGCGTCTCTGTGCTGTGTTTGCCTGTATGGTGCTATCACCACCCTTCTTCCATATATGCCAACAACAACCTTTCCTCAGTACCTTTCCCACCTGCCCTTTTTTTCTGAAAATTAAAAAAAAAGCCCTTCCAACTCTTCCTACCATTCATGTCAGACAGTTACTTTTCTGTCCTTACTTCTGCTTCCTGTTCCCCACTTTCCTATTTTCCTAACTACAATATGTCCTTCCCATTTATATGATGAACAGGGTTGCCACTTTGAGGCACATAACCACATTGGTCTATTTGTTAGCTGATTTGCTGTGCTGGTCTCCTTGTGACTCTTTGCCACTGACTACAGCTATGAGAAGTTGCATTGTGCACAATGATGTGAACTGCCTTGGGCGTGCTAACATGCCTTTGCTTTGATGTGCCTCTCATTGCCATGCACACTGTTGGAATGTTCTCCTCTCATAAGGTATCATAGCACTGCAATGCATGTTACCACTGCACCTGCTTTGTTATGCAGTCCTTTGCTAGGCATGCATGTAGGTGTTATCTCTTGTTTGCTGCATCTGTAATTAGCTCTCAAGTGCTTTGGACAGCAAAAGCCATGAACATTAGTACTGCATGTGTACATAATGCTTGTCTATAAATCCTAGACGTATTCTGTAACACACTGATTCTTAATTTTTAGGATATACTTATGTTACACAAAAACTCCACTTACAGGTTAAAGATGTATATGTATCTGTAAAGCTGAAGCCATAAGAGCAAATACAAAGTAACAGGTGCAGTGCACCTGGTAAAGCAGGATATACCACAATGAAAACACGGAGGCGGACACTGCCTGATAAAGCATAATAGGAGCATAGGAACATAGGAGGTTACTAGGCTAATGGCCCTGAGGCCCTTACAAGCCTAGCCATGAGTTTATCCCCAAAAAGAAAACATCAGTCAGCATCTGACACCCATGTCAGTGAGAGACACAGGTGGAACCCCTGGGAGAAATGTGTAGTCTCCCATCTACACATCAAGGTTGTGCTTGAAGAAGGTCAGCAAGGTACTCTGTTTGACGTGTATGGGAAGTCTATTCCAGAGATGGGGCAGCCTCTGGGAGACAAACCTGTCTCTCCAGCAAGGTTTGTTAATGTCACATATTAGATTTAGGTCTTTTGAGTGGATAATGTGCGAGGAGTTAGACTTACGGATGTGGAGCATCTCCAGTAGGGCAGGGTCCGAAATTGCCTTGTAGGCGAAATACAAATCACGTCTGAGCAATCTGTACGATAACTAGTAGAGTGATAGTGATTTGAGCCTGTCCACAAAGGACAGGTGTTGGAGGCCATGGATTCTCTTTGTGAGGTATTTCTGTGGCCTTTCCAGTTGGTGCAGCTGTTTGAAAGAGATACCTACCAAATGGGGAATTATACTCAGTTATTTGGCCTAATGAGGGAGAAGTATATAGATGTAATAACCTCCTTTTTTGTATGCAATTCCTTTAATTATGAGATGAACCAAGTAAAAGGCTTTTCTGACCACTGCCGCCACATGATGGTCGAATGTGAGATTGTTGTCAACCTGAGTACTCAGATCTCTCACCACAGGTTGTGTGCTTAAAGGGTTGTCACTGATGTGGTAATCAGTAGGGGCCATGTTTGTTTTTGGTGAATGGTATGATAATACATTTTCTTTGTATTTAACTTAAGGCCTTGACTTTGACACCATTTATTTGTTGCTGTGAGACCCTCTTGCAGTACATTAACATCATTTTGGGGAGTCAATGACAGTGCCCAACTTACAGTTTTCTGCAAACTTGGTCAGCAACAGGCCTTTTGTCTTTGTCTGGACCTCTGAGATGTAGATACCAAACAATAGGGATCCCAGGACTAATCCCTAGGGAACACCACTAGTAACAGGACTGCTTTTGGAGGTGGAGGTGCCTATTTTGACCTTGTGGGTACTATCTGTGAGCCAGTTGGCCACCCATCTGATGAGACAGGGATTTACACCAAGTTGTATTAGCTTTTTGATGATGCCTCAGTGGGTTTTTGTGTCAATGGCCTTGACCAAGTCAAGGTAAGATGTGTGTATTAACTTTCCCTCATCCAAGGCCTTGGTGACAGTTTCAAAGAAGTCAACCAGGTTCAACAGGCAAGATCTGCCCTTGACAAATCTGAACTGGGTGGGATCAAGTGCTTGGAGACTGGCTATGTTCTTGTTTATGAGATCCATAGTAGTGTGCTTCATGGTTTTACAGATCAAACATGTCAAGCTAATGGAGTGATAGTTTCCAGGGTCATTAGTGGCAACACCTTTGTGCGAAGGCATGACAGTGCAGTTCTCCACTCTGCTGGAATGAAGCCTGTACTTAGGCTGTGGTTGAATAGGGTGCTCAGTGGTGAAGCTAGTTCTTACTGGAGATGGTGCTGCTGGAGAAGGTGCAGAATACAGCCTGGGATACTATCAGGTCCCATGGAAACCATGTTCTGTGCCTTGGATAGTGCCTTTAACATGATCTACGGATATGTGAAGTGCAGGACAAGCATCAGGGATATCAAATGGGCCTTTGGGGGAACAGGGGGGTGAAATTTGTGCTGAAACTATCTGTTAGCAGGTTGGGTAAGTCAACAGGATCAGTGTAAGTGATCCCATTAAGTACTAATTTGGAAAAAAACCTGGGCTTTGCCATGGAGGATTCTGCTAGATTAAAGTCTTTTTGATAGATTAAATTGTTTATGATCATATTCTGCCACCTCCCATCTTACTTGTATGTCTGATTGACAAATAATTATAGATAATATTTCTAGTCTTGATGAAAGCACATTCTATTTACACATAAGCAAAAAACAACTAAATACAATTTTGGTAACAGTCCAGATGCATATTAAGTATATCCGTTGTAATTTGAAGATACTGCCTTATTAGTAATATTTTATGTTTCAGGCACTTGCATTTGACTTCTAAAAATATGATGTATAGATATTTAGGCTATATGTATGGGTCTGTATTATATACCCAAAAGCTCTAAATAGCGAATACATCTACATCAACACATAAAGGTCGATATACAAAAACAGCGACATATGTAATTGGCGAAAATGAAAATGTCTAACGTATTTGCCACAACTAGCCTAGTTGCTGCCATTTTGACTCTGATTCATAGTAACAGTCATTGTCCTACCTGGTGATATGAATTGCAACCCTACTCTTTTATGTATATTGAAAAATTATTTTTTCTGGGAAAGAAAATAATGTAACAACATAAAAAAAATCCACACAGCTTGTTCATGCAATTTGTGAGTAGCCAACACAATTTATGAAGTTGTGTGCATATCTCATACAATAAGAATAAGCAGACACTGGTAATGGGAACCTGTTATTCCATAGTTCTGGCGTGACATTTGCTGATCTTGCATAATTTATGTAAAAAGTTGTGACACACTATTTCCTTGATTGCTGCTTGTGGTATTGAGATGAATCACTTATTTGTTGGTGTTTCTGATTCATTTATTGTGGTTTTGCAGCACATTATGATGTCACTAACCTTAATAGATGTTTCTGCATCGTGCTTTGGGGTTTCTAATTAGCAGTTTGAACATAGTAAGTATACCACTGTTAAACTGCTTACAACCTGAAGGCTTTTAACAATTAACTATCATATTCTGGAGATGTGGTTTCTTGAGTCATAAATATATAATGACACAGAATGTCTTCAAAGTGCATACTCATCCTATGCGGAAAAAAATAATTTGTTTTGCACACTCATTTGGATTTCAAGACAGAAGCATTTTCTTGACAACTGGAGTTGATGCAATTCTACCCATTTTATACCATTAACCTGCATTAATATAGTCCATGTTTCATCTTTGAAGAATCATATTATAATATTTTAAATGCTAAAGATATTCCCTGCGATTCAGAGAGGCATAAAGTGATGTGGAAGCCTTAACTTAGTAGGTTTCAACAGCATGATAAACCTTTCAAATTCAAAGACCATGGTACCTCTTAGGGTTTTTAATTCTCAGAAGCCTTAGTGCAAAGGGCTGTGTAGTGGGAATTCCTGAGGAGTGGCTAATGCTAATTAGTCAGGTGATCTCCCACAGCTCCTGATTTGCTGAGCAAAGAGATTTAGATAATCCACTGACTAAGTAAAAATTGATTAGTGTGCATCTCTGTGGGGGCATGAATTAGGCTGTATGAATGTGTTTGTGTGTGTGTTGGAACATGCATGTGACTGAATGGGTTAGTGTTTCCATCGGTGTGTTTAAGTGTGAAGGGGTTTCTCTCTTGATATAAGGATGTGAGTATGAGAGAATGTCTTGAACTCTGTGTGTGTGTGTGTGTGTGTGTGTGTGTGTGTGTGTGTGTGTGTGTGTGTGTGTGTGTGTGTGTGTGCGTCTGTGCACATGGGTGCCTGAATGCACGTGCGGGCGCGCACGTGTGTGTCTGTGCACATGGGTGCCTGAATGTGCACGTGTGTGTGTGTGTGTGTGTGTGTGTGTGTGTGTGTGTGTGTGTGTGTGTGTGTGTGTGTGTGTGTGTGTGTACAAACAGGTGGGTGTCTTTCCTAATGACAAGCATAGGCCACTGGAGAGAACACCAGCAGGGCCAAGATTGACAGCATTAATGTTTAAATCAGAGACATGGTAATAAGCTGATAATGAGATATTTGTCATTGTTGTCTTGAGGGGTTGGGGTTGCCATAGTTTGCCTCACAGACAAAGAGGTACAGGGTTTCTTTCTCACCAACAGAAATTAGCTGAGCTTAAAATGACCCGCAAGGTGAGTTAGACTAGTACTTACCTATGAACTTATACCTCTGAATTGCATTTCGTCTTCATCACTTCAGTTGACCACCCTTCCTTGGGTAATTAATACATGGAGTTAGAATTTTAATGAATCCCAGGAGTTCTTTGGCTATAGTTTAAAAAGGTCCATTGTCAAGATAAACAACAGCAATATCCATAAAGTTGTACCTGTCTTCCCATGAGCTCCCTTTAGAAGAGCCTAAATCAAATACCATAGGTCATGGGTCAAAGAACATGCCTCCACATGCAACTGATCCACCTTCACTGCTTCACATATACAATGATAAGCAGAATTGATTAAACAGAATTCTTACTTATGAGAATATACAAACAGAATTACTAAAAATCTAAACACTGTTTATTTTCTTGTATTATATACCTCTATAATATGTGTTTGTCTTGTATATCTACTTCAACTTGTATTGTGTTAAAACTTTCTTGACTTCCAAAGGTGAGCTGATGTTATATAAAAATTTCTGTGATTGCATGGAGCTTTTCTCCTCGGGCCTCCACTGAAAATGGGTCATTGGTCCAGTGGACATTTCTGGTCAACAAATGTCAGTAAATAATAAATAATGATGCACGTTAACATTTTATTTGAACCCGCTTTAGTATATGATATGACCCGGGTAGTAGATACACTTGTATGTCATGCACCAGCCCACTTTCCCACACTCGTCTCTGCACATGCAACACTTCCTCCCAACTATCTGCTTTTTTCTTTTTTCCTCACAAGTTATGCTTTTTTAATCCACTGCATTCTGTTTGTCCATCACATCTATTCCTTCTCTGTATCTAAATCCTTTGTTTATGTGTCAATAACCCCTTTCAATACAGCAAATTACTAAAGCCCCTCCCCCGGTCCTACTTTCCCCAGCTCTTCCAGTTGTGTGTGTCCCTTTTGCAAAGCCTATGATACCTTGGATGCCACTGCCCTACATATCAAGTAGTCTGCCTACATTGGGTCCAACATCTTGGAGGCTTTTGTAAACTGTGATGTTTCTTTCTCATTGCCTTTCCCGAGCCAGTCTTTAAAAACAGACAGATGTCTTGCTTCCGACGTCTGTACTGTTCTGTGCCGCATTACCTTTAATGTAGGCCATAATCTTGCCTGATATTACCCTCTAGCATTTATCTAGGTCCTAGCTACTGTATAATCTACTTAACAGCATATGTACTTTCCTGTACACACCTTATTCAAAGGTTCACTTCCCTCTTCCTATAGGTTCATAGGTGTTTACTAGGCTAACAACTACAAGGGCCGTTATAAGCCTAGCCATGCATCCCAAATCTCTGACAAGTTCTGATACCCGTGATAAGTGTAAGCATAGGCCTTGGAAATTAACTATTTACAGGTTACCTGTGTCCATTACAGACATACGTGCCAAACCAGGGATAAACTTCTGGTTTCCTGTCCAATTGTCCAAGTTGCACTTGAATTGGGTTAGAGAGGAACTCTGCTTCACATGGATGGGAAGCCTGTTCCATAGATGGGGTAGTCTCTGGGATACATACCTATCTCTCCAGCGGGTCCTGTTTATATCACAGGCAGGGTTTAAGTCTTTAGAATGGGTAATTATGGTGCTGTTTGTCTTGTGGATATACAGGAGGTCCAACAGAGTGGGGTCTGACAATGTCCTGTATGCCAGGCATAGATCTCCCCTAAAAAACACGTAGGAGACAGAATACAGGAATAGGGCCTTGAGGCAGTCTGCATAGGACATATTACTTACTCCCTGTATTCTTTTAGTGAGAAACCTCTGTGAACATTCCAATTGTTCAATATGTGGTCAACTCTAAGGGGTGTGTTGTCAATATGACAGTTATCAGGGATGGATGACTTCCCAAAGGATACTATTATGCATTTCTTGGTGTTTAGTTTTAGTCTATGGCTCTGACACCATTTGTTTGTTTGTGTCAGCCCCTTCTGGATAACATTTGTGTCAGTGTGAGATTCAGTGGCAGCTCCTAATTTGCAATCATCTGCAAATTTAGTCAGACAGAGACCACTGATATTGGCCTTGACTTCTGAGAAGTAAATGCCATAAAGGAGCAGTCCAAGGACTGATCCCTGTGGGATACCACTTGTGACTGGCCTCTTTGTAGAGGTGGACTTCCCATTTCTAACTTCCTGGGTCCTGCCTGTGAGCTAGTTGGCTAGCCACTGGGTGACATACAGGTTATACATATCCTCTTGAGTTTGTCAACAATGCCCGAGTGGGGTATTGTGTCAAATGCCTTGGCCAGGTCAAGGGTGGCAGTGTGAACGCTTTTGCCCTCATCCATTGCTTTTGTGACCTTCTCAAATACGTCTATCAGGTTGTGTAGATATGATCTGCCCTTGACGAAACCAAACTGGGTTGGGTCCAGTGTCTGGAGGTTTACTATATCTCTATTAACCATCTCCATGATAATTAATTCCATGGCTTTACATATAAGACTAGTGAGACTTATGGGTCTGTTGTTTCCAGGGTCTGTAGATGTCCCACCTTTGTGCAGAGGGTTGACTGGTGCCTTTCTTCATTCATGAGGCACAAAGCCTGATTGGAGGCTACAGTTAAATAACAGTTCCAGTGGCCCTGATAGGTTATGTTTCATGCTATTTAGAAGGCACCCTGGGATATTGTCTGGGCCCATTGATTAAGTGTTCTTGGTCTTAGGGAGAGCATTAAAGACCTGTTCCTTAGTGATAGTAGGGGGAATTATATTTGATTATATTTCCTGAGGGAAGGGTGAGGGGGAGAAAGGAGTAAAGCTGGAGCTGAATTTATCAGCCAGGAAGTTTGCTATATCTTCTGGCTCAGTATAGGTGGCTCCATTTACAGTGAGCTCTGCACAAAAATATGTATTGCCTTTGAGGTTGTGGACATAGCTAAAGAATGCTTTGTGGTTGTCCTTGGTTTGGGAGGCCAAACTTACCTCAAATTTGGCTTTGGTAGATGTTATGTATCCTCTGAGGTGTTTGTTTAATTTGATAAGAGTGCTTTCATGGTGTTGGATGCTGCACCTCCTAATTTTTGCCATGATTTTCTTCCTCCTGTTATGTAGCTGACTGATTTTTGTGATTCCGCCAGGGTGGCTTGTTTTTTTGAGTTGGTTCTGTACTTCTTCCTGGTGGGTACAGCTGCATTTATGCTTGTACAGGGTTTCTGTTAACAGTTTTGCAGAGGTAGAAGTGTTCACATGGTTTATGGAGGGGGGGGGGGTTGAAATTTTGCCAGATTCTCACTTAATAGCAGGAGGGTTTAGTCTTAGAATAGCTCCTCAATATTTGAGGTTTAGTTGGGGGTCCAGGTTTGATTTTTACTTCAAAGGAGAGCATATTGTGGTCTGACCTTACCAGGGAAGGCATTACAGTAGGAGGGTATGCAGCAGTCACCCATATTAGTGAGGACCAGATCCAGTATGGATGCACACCTGGTTGGTGTATTGACAATTTGGTCCAGGGAGTTTGTGTTTACAAAATCCAGGAATCTCTGTGCCAGTGCATTTGGTGTCATATAGGATTCCCAGTTAATAGTGGGAGTAATTAAAGTCATCCATGAATATAGTATTGGGTTGGATGGTTAGTGTTTTTAATAAGTTTAAATACATGGTATGGGTTTCCTGGGTCATAGAGGGGGACCTATAGCTTGCATGGATTTTACCTATGGTGATTTGAACAAGGAACAACTCAAGTGCATTGTCCTGTCTGACCAGCCTTGAAGTATATTTATTTTTGATGTAAATAGAGACACCTCCATCTTTAGTCCCTACCTGTGAAGCAGCTGGCCTAAATGTGTGGAAGGCATTATAACCCTGCACTGTTGGTGTGCTCTCTCTGGCTTTAAAACATGTCTCATTGACTGCACAGACATCAGCATACTCTAGGGTAAAGAGAGCTTCTAGGGAGTTGAGGTTTTCTTTAGACATCTAGCACTGAGCAGTAATACCTTTAGATTTTCTTGGTTTTGATTTGCTATGTTGGAAGTACTTTCAATTTGGAATTACCTAAAAAAGGCACCATGGGGGAAGACAATGTTTTAACTAATATTTGAAAGCCTAGAGGGGGGAGATGCAGACCATCCCTGGCAAAGCAGTGTGGTCTGTTGATCATCTCCATCCAAGCTGACAAATATTGCACCCCCTTAAAATGACATCAGAAACTAAGCCAATTTTTAAAGTCAATTATCTTTTGTTCTTATTGCGTCATCATCCTTAGAGAAGGTAAAATGCTGCTCAGTGCTTGGGTTATAGCAGCCTGAGACACATATTCTGAAAGTTCCATGATGTCTCTCTTCATATAGTCTAAGAAGATATGTCTCAGGTCATTTACTCCCACATGGACTATGACTGAGTCATATTGGTAATTGTGGTCCAATGACCTGAGTGCATGCGTAATGTGGTGGATCCTAGCCCCTAATAAGCAACTGACCGTAACTTTCTCCTTACTCAGCCTGGTGAGAGGGACATTAGTGTGTCTCATTATGGAGTCTCCAATGAGTAGAATGTTGGATTGTGTGGTTACTTGCCTTATGGGCTAACAGGTAGAGGCTCCATGAGATCTAGCTGTATGTGTTGATATGGGTGTTATTTTGAAAGAGTGTGTTTGGGCTGCTGAGGGTATTTGTTATGTGTACTTCATCTAGGTGTTTTTTGTGGTTTAGGAAGATTAAGTGTAAGTGCATATGTGGGTCAATATGTCTGCTTTAAAGTGTGCATGCTAGATTAAGCGTGTGTACTGCTGACAACCTTATTGACATTAGGAGTACTTTTATGTGAGAGCTTTGCCTCCAGTGACATTGTGTACATTCATCTCTCACATACCATATCCATTTTTTGAGAATTAACTGGTTGTCAGTAAGCATAAGGCAATTTCTACATTCCGTCAGGATGCCCATATCCACCAAGCTGGTTAGGGAGACAGTAGGAACGTTAATATCAATGGCAACTGAGCATTTTTTTATTGATTAGACAGTTGGAGTGAGAATATCAATCACTGTCAGGAGTATCCGGTTTGCAACTATGTGGACAGTGCTTGTCACTGCAAACTAGTTGTCTTGTGTGCAACTAGGTATTGGAAAAATTTCAATTGTGCATTTACAGGAAAAATGTCACTCAAGGTGCCGGAGTCTATACAGAGCACTGCCAAACACTTGAGGTGAAACTAATAAATAAATCCTGAAAATTTAAGGATGAAGTATTTAGGCAGATATTCTGAAGTTAAAAACAAATCAAGCAGTACTTACTGAAAGAAAAGAATTAGCTTGTCAAGAATGATGAAAAGAGGGGAGTCGCATGAATGGCTACTGCCTGGCTACTACTAGTGCTGGTCTCAGCACAGCTTCACTCTGTTAGGATACAATACTCCTTCAACAGAAGCAAAATATTAGCACCAATCCCAAGAAGAGAAGCAGGCCACAGCCTGTTTGGTGATCCACAGTCTTGTCGCAAATGATGCAAGGGTCTATAGGCTTGTAGCCTTTTTCTGGTAGAAGCTTCGAATAGCAACCTGACCAATCAGGTACATGAAGTACAGACACTCACTCTCCAACCAGAAGCAGTCAGGAATCAATGCACTCTGCTCCTTGTCCCACAAGGATCAGAATATAAGCACAGATTCCAAATTGTTACCTATAAAGCAGTTATTAGGCCTTCTGGTGATCAGCAGTCTCCAGAAATTAATGCCCCTGTACTCCTTCTCTCACTAGGAGAAAACAAAAGCGCTAATCCCAAGATGACTACTGAGATGCAGAGTGTGGGCTTTCCAGTAACTGGTTGTCTTGCAATAGATACTTAAAGGTAAGATGAAGAAAAAATGGTTTATCCTAAACACTGCAATGTGCACTAAACAGTTAGATATGAACATGGGTAACTTAAGTTTTAGCTGTTTAAAAAGTTACGTTTTAGAGGAGAACCACTATTTTTAAAAGATCAAGATAGATTTAAAGGGGATGGGCACTTTTGTATTCTGGTACTATGGAATACAGTAGGATGGCCAATAAGTTTAGATAGCTGAAGGGGAGTGATTTCACAAAATTATAATTTTGTGCTTACTCACACCAGCCAGTGAAAGGAGAGACGGAATGAGATATATGGTCAAATTAACATAAGGGACATGCAACTACAAAGACAGTGGTGTTTAGGAACACAACAGTAACAGGATGGGAGGGTGGGAAAATTCTGTCTGACTCACAAGAGACAGAGCTGTGGTCTCTTTTCAAGTTTTAATATGCAGTTAAAAGCAGAATACAAGTAAAACACAGTGTAAAGAAAACAAATCACAGTATACAAAGTAGAAAAAGGCAATAAAGTAATACAAAATACAAGAAATAAAAAGCAAACTAACCTTTCCCTCACAACAAGCTGTAGCAGATTCTGGATGAGCCTTTCCAGTAAAGCCTGCCTCGGACACATACCACAAAGTAAAGTCTATTCTCCTACCCTCGTAACCACTGAACCATATTCATGGCAGCTACATGCCTCTGAAAACTGTGGTGCACCAAACCCTCTTTCTTCCCCAAATGGAGGTGGACATGGCAGAACCTATCCCACTGTTTTTTCTAAAAAAAGCAATCTCAATCCATCTGCAGCTCTGAAAACTTCTTGTCTTGTGACCAAACTAGAGTATGTCTCATTGAGAGCATGTTTTTTGGCAATATTATCCGACTTACCTAATCCTCCCTTCCACCGACCACATTCTGCCAATCCAGTTGTCCAAAATTGTCTTTGCATACCAGATCTTCCCAATTACAATTTACTGTTTCCTGTCTCATGAGTATACATTCACATCTAAATACATCTCTCCCTTTGTTGAGATAGAAGTTTATTAATGTCTAATTTACCAACCTGAATTATTCCCAGTTTGCTAGTATGACAACAAATGCTTGACACTTTACCAAGTTTCCTACAAAACTCTTATGAAGGTTGATAATATCATCCCCCATCCTCCAACAGCAGCATGCAGGCATTGGCAAATAAATTGACACTGCTACAACCTCCTTTACTACTGCTGGTTATCTCATACACCTGATATCATTAAGCTGGCTGCCAATGATAAACAAGAAGGAGAAAGCAGGTAGCCTTGCCTCACTCCGACCACCCCCTCCAAGTTGAGTGTCCCTGACAAACTTCCATTTATCGAACTATGTACTTGGGGATCTGCAAAGAGTTCATGAATGTCCTGCAGCATCCAGCCCTCCAGTAACACTTTGAACATGGACTGCTGCCTGACCATATCAAATGCCCCTTACTGACCATCAGGACTATCCTTTCCTTTCCTTCCAGATTCCTTTCTGCCCTCATTTTCCATAAAATGCAGCAATTAATGGCATTGAAATCTCGATGACTGAATCTTTATGAAACCTGCCTGCATGTCCTGTACCACTTTCTGGATAGAAATATCTAACCTTGCTAGCATCTCCCTCACATTCATCTTTACACCTACATCATGGAAGCATACAGGTCTGTAATTTTCCACAGCCTCGGACTTCTCCTAAACTTTGAGCAGCACCTCTCTCATAGCTTTTCATTGATTCAGGAAATAAACCTGTGTTCATAAACTCATTCATAATGCCAGCTTTCCTTGACATATCGTAAGCCCTACTAATTTATCAGAATTAATTGGAAAGCCATCTGGACCATCATCTTTCATTTTTTCTGTATTCAAATGGCACCAAATCTTAATTCCCCACTTTCTGATTCACTACCTCTCTCTCTGTCTCTGCAAGACAGGACCTTTCTTCTCCTGTAAGGACACTCCCATTTTTGCTCCTTCCACATACGGGGTCTGACACTAATGAGCAATTTCCTGTGTTATAAATTCTGGCTATTAACCCAGGTTGTGTCTCTGGCAGTTTTGATGCTATGTACCCTTACTTGCTTTCCATGTTCTTTCTATTTCCAAGCTACAAGCTTAACATCCTATCCCCCTCTCTCCAACTCAAAATATATTTGTTCTTCACTGTTTTAACTTGGCTTTGTGTGACTCTCTTCAAATCTTCCTTAAACTCTCTAATTCCATGAAACCATTTCACTTTTCTGTCTCATCCCAAAGAGTTTTGTAAGTGTTGCAGCTCACGCTCTCCTCCCCTTATTTTACTCCAAACACTCTTCTCCTGGCCCTAACACTCAGTAATCTGTCCTCTCCAAGCTGATTTAAACTTAAAGGAGTACAACAGGTTTCTCTAATATATTCCTCAACTTCATGGCCCTTTTCCTCCCTATTTAAATTGTCCTCTGTAAAGCAACAACAATAAAGCATTTACAATTTTTATAATTCCCCTTACTTCTGTAAGTGAAGCCTACCTTCTCATACTGTGATGGTTTCACTTACAAAATGATTCTCTCACGTTTGAATAAAGCTTGCTGGAGTCACCCAATTACTGACATCATCGAGGCCAGGCAGTGCAGGTACTTTTTTTTTTTAATCAGTTCCCTCCCCAAAGTGACATCACCACAGCCGTCATCTGATTCCAACTAAAATAAAAAGACCCACCCATTCTGTGATGTCATGGCTCCCTTGTCCTTCCACCTGCCTGAGTGCTGTTCATTTTATTCAGTAGTAGTGTAGTAACACAGATGTTTGGAAACACAGAAATTTGGTATGCATACTTATACATTCTGCACGGCAAATGATGCTTAGGTGGTGTATCGCTTGCATATTTCTCTGTTGTATTTGCACCAGATACTGCTAATGTGCAGTGTGGGAATAGAAAGATTAAAACATTACCCTGGTATCAGAGGTGGCAGTGCAACATATTCATAGTGGCTTAACATGAGAGTAGCTCTAAGCAAGCACCATGTGAAATCTGAACAAGCACCTAGAATTATTCAGTGCAGCTTCCACACCTTAAGTCTGAAAATGAATTCACATACTCACATGAACAGGAGTAGCTGCATATTGATGGATAAAGGTGTATGGGCATGTCGGGTGGTTACTACACTGCAAAAGTGGTATGTAATGGTGGAGATATTTGGAAGGCATGAGCAAACACACTAGTATATTAGCCATAGCACCAATTGAACTGGAGGCTGGCAAATAGATTTAGTAAGGGATTTTGTCCATGCACAAATATTTCAACAGTGATTCTTTGCAGTGGCATGCATTATCTGATTCAAGGTAAGTTAACCTTGATGTCCTTTATTTAAAAAAAAAATCAATAAAAAATTTACTTCGTTATAAGTGACTTCTGGACACAAGAAAAGGGAAGGGGAAAATATAGCAATGTGGTTTGTATGTACAAAGACAAATCCAGGGACACTGCAAAAGGTTTTTTTTTTGCAAACCAACCAGTGGAGTAAAAACATATGAAGTCAAACACTGTATACCAACACACTTTGCACATGTAAATCTCAATTTTTAACAAGGTGGAAGCATGAAGTGATACCTTAACACTTAAATTAATAAAGATCTAAACTGGTTAATAGTATAAATGTTTTATTCTTTAGCTCCTTGGTGCAAGACCTTACTGGATGTGATAGCAGTCAAGTAAGGCCATGGCTATAGTGCAGCAAAGAAATGTCCCCTCTAACAAAGGAAATGCTAGAGCAAAGATTAAATTACATGAGTCAAGCACCCTGCCGAGATCTGCCATTCAATGGAATTACCAGGTCAAATTACCCTCAGGACTTTGACAGCTAGGGAAGCTAAGTGTTATGGGGGAGGGGAGAAGTAAATGGACTGGAATTCATTGTCTCACAAATTAGTGCTATTTAAACTAAATTAGAAAAAAAGGCAGCAGTAAACAGCACTTTGAGTGTGTTCTGTGGCATTTGCACTGTTTCTGTTTTAAGTAGTCATCCAGCAGCAGGGAATGTTACTTACACTGTTCTATTTTGCTCAGTACTTTGTACGCATGCAACATCTATGAAATTACAGCAACTTTAGGCAAACGGAGGCCTGTATGATGTAACATTTTTGAGCCAAACAATGATTTCTGGGATACTGGATGGCAACCTGATTTATCCAAACCACGTCAATATGCCAGCCTCCAGGTGGTCAGAGTCTGAAATTACATATAAAAATATTTAAAATCCTGTAAATAATCCCAGAGTGCTGTTAAAGTGTAGGAAACATCATGCCATGATGTTTTAAACATGTTTTTTGAGTCTGTGGGTACGGTACTCCTTTAAGCCATTTTTCTCCCTACTCTCTCTCTCTCTTTCTCTCCAAATTTTTCCCGTAGCACCTTCGTTACCATTTCTTGCAACCATACTATCCTTTGTGTATTGTACCACTTGGCAATATTCTTCTTCTGCTTGCAACCTGCCAGCATCAAACCCCAATCTATTACCACCTTAAAATGATCAGAAATGTTCCTATCTTTTATTCTGACCTTCCCTAAGTCACCCACAGTATCCATATTTGCAAATATCCTGTTCAGATGACTATCTTGCCTACAATTGTATAACCTCTCTCATTCCATCCCTACACTCATTGGTATATCAGACAGACCCAGTTCCACCATAACTTTCAACAAAACCTTTTAACTTCCCATATGGAATTCTATTGTTGGACCTACCACCAGCTTAGCCTCCGCCCCCAACTATCAATTTATTATCCACTTCTGTTTTCTAAAATTCTAGATGAATGCAGTATTAGAATAAGCTTGGTGAGTCACATAATCTTGAAAATCTTTTGTGTGTGTGCGTGTGTGTCTGTGTGTGTGTGTGTGTGTGTGTGTGTGTGTCTGTGTGTGTGTGTGTGTGTGTGTGTGTGTGTGTGTGTGTGTGTGTGTGTGTGTGTGTGTGTCTGTGTGTGTGTCTGTGTGAGTGTGTGTGTGTGTGTGTGTGTGTGTGTGTGTGTGTGTGTGTGTGTGTGTGTGTGTGTGTGTGTGTGTGTTTCTCTCTGACTGCCCTTGTGTTGCAAACAAAACACTTACATATGTCTTAACACCAGAAAGAAAAGACTTTTTTACATATATGCCAAAGCCCATATAATTCACAAAATAATAATTCATTTGGGCATGAATATTTATATTTTAATATCATGTAGACTTAACCTGCCCCTTTTTTTGCAAAGAGCATTTCATATAGCAAAAGAAATTCTAGTTGTTCGCTGAGATAAAAGTAACAAGTAATACTTTTTTCCATAGCACTGGATTAAACTCAGGCTCTATGAGTGCTCATTCTTGATAAGCAATGTATGTATGGCAAAGTTATTTATTTACTGATTAACTGATTGATTATTAACAGAGTGAGCGAAATGAGCCGAGGACCTTTTTCAGCCTTGACACTGGCCAGTTAGGCAAATACAAGTAATAAAAACAACCATCAGAAGATAAATACTGTTACGGTTAGAAAAAAAGAGGCAAATAGAATACAAGCATCAATAACAGACATTGAAATGTGGACATTGCTTCAAGTATAAAGAAGCCAACAAACAGCAGAGCAGAACTACCCCCAAATCTACTCAACTAAACTTCACTATTACTACAAGTGATAATTCCCACATTTCTCCCAACTCTACAACAAAACTGCTTGGTGTCACTATTGATAATAATCTTAACTATGATTATCACATCAATAACACAATAAAAGCGGTTAATAAAAAGATTGGTTCGCTATACAGAATCAAGCCCTTCCTTACACCTGAAGCACGGACCACCTTAGCCCAATCACATCTTATCTCTACCCTTTTGTATGCTTCCTCTATTTACACTAATCTCTCTAAAAGCAACCTCAGGAAACTGACTACATCTTACCATAATATTGCTCGATTTGCCACAGCATCTCAGTCTAGAACTCACCACTGTCTAAACTTTAAACAATTACACTGGTTAGAACTTCCTAACAAGCTTATCTATCAACAACTCTTAATAGCACACACAATCCTATATCAACCATCAAAAACACCAGCTCTTAGCAGCCTCCTGACTCCCTACAATAACCTGAAACAACTACGTTCTTCTGAAAAGCTACAAGTTAACACTACTAGAACTACAAATTCTGCAGGGAACTGCCTATTCTCCAACTCAGTTGGCAAAATATGGAATAACCTTCCCTCACACATCTCCTCTCTAGCCACTCTTCCACTCTTTAAGAAACAACGTCTATTACATCTGAACAAGTTCTGGCTTTGCTCTTGTACCAATCCTGACTAACCTACTGTCATCATAATTCTTTATTCACCACTATAATATTCTCTCTGACTACAAATGACTTAATGCCTCTATAGTTACTACTGTTCTCATACAGATAAAAAAAAAAAAAAAAAATTTTTGGTTTAACAATTATGTATTACATATTGAACTTCGTAATACTTCCAGTCTACCACATTTTGTACTGAAATTAGTTAATGCCTTCCTTATTACTTAGTTGTTTTATTTGTCTTCTTTTTAGATTTGTATTACCTGTACTAAAATCTCTGTATTTTTGCTCATTGCCTTTGTAATAAGTGTTTATTGTTTATGTTTATTATCTTGCTTTAATCTTTGGAGCTTTTCTCCCCGGGCCTCCACTGAAAATGGACATTGATCCAGCTGGACTAGCCCGGTCAACAAATGTAAAATAAAAATAAAAAAAAAATATTTCTAATTCTTAGTAATGATGCAAAATACAGCAGTTTTTTGTGATTCACATTCACAAAGTATTAATGTATTAGCCGTAAGAGAGCAACTCCATGGGAAGTTTAGCTTCTACAAAGTCGATTGTGAAAAGTTGTATAACAATGGAAATTCCTATAGACTGTCGCAGTGCACACTGCACTTTGTGAATTACATAGTAATGATGTTGACACATGTTGGAAATATGTGATATTATGTGGATTTTGAACTTTTTCAACATGCTTATGCCTGAGTTGAACAAGTTAGGCTTAGCTTTTCTCACTATGTTGACCACTAATTTGGTTAACTGTTTCTTTTTTTTTTTTGCATCTTGGCAGTTCATAGAGGTCATTAGTTTTTGTAGTGAGCATTTGCAAATCACACAGCTAATGAAATAATTGATAAATATGTGTGTGAGAACATTGTCTGGATATAAATAGAAAATGAGCATTCCAGATGTGGTCCTGGAAGTTTAGTTTCTGATGTATTTGGACCTCTTGGTATCCAAAGTTGACTATGGTATATATTATACACCTTTAATGTTGTTGGATTCATAATTTTTTTGATAATTAGTTTTCCTTTGTTTACCCAAGAGGAGAGATTGAGAGTATCATGTTTAAGTATGTTTTAGTTAAAATAAAGGAGTTTGTACTGTATACTTCAATGCTACCAATGTAAAGTATAACAGGAAAGAATGAGAGGTTGCTGGGAGTCTGTTTATGAAGAAAGAGAGTTGGTGAAGAGACAGGATGGAGCTTTGAAATACCTTTGTGTAGATGAGAGAGGTTGGAAGGGGATTAGCTTGTTTTAACTTGAAAGCTTCTGTTAGACAGAAGTTCCTTTAACCACTCAAGTGTGACCCCAGGTGTAGGTGCTTGTTAACAAGATCAATGCCTTGAGAGAACAGTGCTTCTGTAAGCTTTGCTTTCTCTCTGTTTAATTTAGTTTCATCCATAACAGTCCAGATGGCTGTCACAGTACTTCGTCCTGTCCAGAAATCATGCAAATATGTAAAGAGGAGTGTGTATTTCTGAATACTGGAAGATATTTTGAGTATAAAAAGTAATTTTTAAAATATTTGATCAGTTGTTGATACAGTGAGAGGCTCTTCCCCATCTCAAGGGCCCTTTGTTGAGCATTATTTGGAAAGTTCCCTGTAGCAGTAAAGCCATTGCCTTAACATTATTCATAGGTTCATAGGTTCATATGTTCATAGGTAAGTACTAAGCTATTGGCCCTAGGGCCTTTATAAGCCTAGCCAAAAAGGTACCCTGGCTTTTACCACCCAAGAAAATGATTTTTCTGTGCCCCTGTTGAGCAGAGCCACAGAAGTGATCCCCAGGATTAATTTCCCATTTTTCATCCAATCATCAAGATTTTTCTTGAAGAGTGCTAATGAGGAGCTTTGTTTGATATAGATAGGTAGTTTGTTCCAGAGTATGGGAAGTCTCTGGGACAGGAATCTATCTGTCCAGCATATTCTGTTTATTGTGGTGACAAGGTTTAGGTCCCTAGAACATGTAGCTCAGAGAGATTGGGATTTCTTTAAGTGGAGCATGTCCAACAGCTCTGGGTTTGACATAGCTTTGTATGTTAGGCAGAGATCGCTTCTGAGTAGGCGATATGCAACAGAGTAAAGCTGGAGTTCTTTGAGACGGTCTGCGTAGGGCATCTGTTTGAGGCCAGTAACCCTCTTTGTGAGGTATTTCTGTGGCCTTTCCAGTTGTTGTAGATGTCTTGTGAGGTACATACCAAAAGGGGTGTTGTGCTCTATAATGGGTCTAATGAGTGACGAGTAGAGGGGAACAATGATCTCTTTTTTCCTGGAAGAGAAACCTTTTGTGATGAGGTGTGCCATTTAGAAGGATTTCCTGACTACTGTGGCGATGTGATTATCAAAGGCGAGACTACTGTCCACCTGTGTCCCAAGGTCTCTTATCACACTTTCAGTGTTAAGTAGACTACCACCTATGTGGTAGTTCATGGGTACAGAGTTTTTACCAAAGGGAATGATGATACACTTTTTGGCATTGAGCTTGAGGCCATGGTTTTGACATCAGGCATCTGTCTCAGTGAGGCCCTTTTGTAGGATGTCCACATCGTTAGGAGTTTTGATTATGGCTCCTAGTTTGCAGTCATCTGTGAACTTTGTTAGCCAAAGACCTTCTGTGTTAGCTTGTACACCAAACAGGCGAGGACCCAGGACTGAACTCTGTGGTAGTCCACTTGTCACTGGTCTGAAGTCGGATTTGGAGTTTGCTACTTTCACAGTGTGGGTTCTGTCAGTGAGCCAGTTGGCAACCCATCTTGTGACATAGGGATTTATACCTAGTTTAGTGAGTTTATCTATAATTCCAGAGTGGGTGATGGTGTTGAAAGCCTTGGAAAGGTCTCAATAGGCTGTGTGAACCACCTTACCCCTATCTATGGCTTTGGTGACTGCTTCAAAGAAGTCTATCAGGCTTAGGAGAGATTATCTGCCTTTTACAAACCTGAACTGGGTGGGGTCCAGAGTTTGGAGATTACCAGTGTCTTTCTTTATAAGTTCCATGATGATACATTCCATGGCCTTGCAGACCAGGCTCGTCAGGCTAATGGGGCGGTAGTTCCCGGGGTCCGATGTGGCTCCCCCTTTGTGGAGTGGGATAACCATCGCTGTGTACCATTCAGTGGGCACAAAGCCTGAGGTGAGGCTATGACTGAACATGGTGCTTAGGTGAGGTTCCAGTTCATTCTGTAGTTCATGTAGAACACAGCCTGGGATGTTGTCAGGTCCCATGGATGCTGTGTTCTTGGCTTTGGAGAGTGTGGTTTTTACCTGTGCAGCCATGATTAGAGGAACTTTGCATTCTTCCGGTATAGAGATGTGCCCTTTAGGGGGTGAGAGGGGGGTAAAGTTAGAACTGAACCTATCTGCCAGGATGTTGGCAATATCAGTTGGTTCTGTATATTTAGTGCCATTGTGCTGTAACTCAGAGCAGATCTGAGTGTTGACATTGAGATTCTTGACATAGCTATAGAATGCTTTGTGGTTGTCTTTAGAATCAATGGTGATTTTGTTTTCGTAACTAGCTTTGGAGGATTTTATGAGGGATCTCAGCTTCTTACTGAGGCTGACCAGATAGTTCCTCCAATCATGGGATTTTACTCTTTTTTCCAACAGCTTCTTTCTTCTGTTGTAGAGTTTGTTTATGGCAGGGGACCACCAGATTGTCTTCCTTTTTTTGGAGGATAGCATCTTGGTTCTGTTAGGGATAGCTTGATCCATGCACTCGTGTAAGTGCTTATAAAGTGCATTTGTATAGGATTCAGCAGTGGTACCTCTATTGTCCATCTGCATGGGTGTCATGAAGTCTGCCACTTCTGTCTTAAGTAGCATCAAGTTGGCTTTCGAGAAATTTTTTATGGTGGTTTCCCTAATGGGGGGTGGGGGCGGGATGTGTATGTCTAGGGTGATTAGCTTGTGGTCGGATCTGACCAAAGAGGAATTGACCGCTGGTGTTGAACACTGGTCGCCCATGTTGCTAATGACCAGGTCTAGGATATTGCTGCCCCTGGTGGGGGTGTGGATAAGTTGATCCAAGGTGTTGGAATTTATGAATTCCAGAAAACGTTGATCTCTTACAATATTTAGATGACCAGACTTGCATTATCTCATCTGTATGCATGTGTATGTGTGTGTGTCTGACAGTGCTTTGTTTTAGGCCTTGTACATACAATCTGGCTCAAAAAATCATTTCCTTTCAGACATATCGTTCTCATTTAATGTTACCAACCAAAAGCACACATTATGCATCACATAGGAGATCGTTATTTTAGGCCTTTATTTGAATGCTCAGTTGTCTAGTTCTATGATCTTTCCCATTAAAGATTGCCATGAAATAAAATGTTATCAATCCACAAATCCCTTATGTATTTTAGCCTTCCATATAATCATAGGGGCTTCAATGAAAACTTTTGATATGGGGTCGCTTTCCTGCAGGTACTGATTTATTGTATTCTTGTTCGCTTTCCTGCAGGTACTGATTTATTGTATTCTTGTTGTACTGATTTATTGTATTCTTGTTCGCTTTCCTGCAGGTACTGATTTATTGTATTCTTGTTCGCTTTCCTGCAGGTACTGATTTATTGTATTCTTGTTCGCTTTCCTGCAGGTACTGATTTATTGTATTCTTGTTTGCTTTCCTGCAGGTACTGATTTATTGTATTCTTGTTCGCTTTCCTGCAGGTACTGATTTATTGTATTCTTGTTCGCTTTCCTGCAGGTACTGATTTATTGTATTCTTGTTCGCTTTCCTGCAGGTACTGATTTATTGTATTCTTGTTCGCTTTCCTGCAGGTACTGATTTATTGTATTCTTGTTCGCTTTCCTGCAGGTACTGATTTATTGTATTCTTGTTCGCTTTCCTGCAGGTACTGATTTATTGTATTCTTGTTCGCTTTCCTGCAGGTACTGATTTATTGTATTCTTGTTCGCTTTCCTGCAGGTACTGATTTATTGTATTCTTGTTCGCTTTCCTGCAGGTACTGATTTATTGTATTCTTGTTCGCTTTCCTGCAGGTACTGATTTATTGTATTCTTGTTCGCTTTCCTGCAGGTACTGATTTATTGTATTCTTGTTCGCTTTCCTGCAGGTACTGATTTATTGTATTCTTGTTCGCTTTCCTGCAGGTATTGATTTATTGTATTCTTGTTCGCTTTCCTGCAGGTACTGATTTATTGTATTCTTGTTCGCTTTCCTGCAGGTACTGATTTATTGTATTCTTGTCAAGGAGACAAAAATTCTCCTTTTCAAAGTTTTCATTATTTTTTCCCTATTACACATTTTCATTGTGTTTCACACTGCCTATGGAGTGTGCCACTGCCATACCCTAATTTATATCGCTATTTTGACTGGTTTTGCTCATACAGAAAACAAGCATTTACTGTTACCCCACTGGGCTCTATTAAAACTTTGTAAGTATTAGCCAATAACTCAATTCAATTAACTTCAGAGAAGAGATGAAAAAAATTGTTACAACAGTCATCTGCCTAAGAGTCCTACCTTTCAAGTCCTAAATGCTCCACCTCAGGTGGCACAACTTCAAAAGATGATTGCTTTGTCGATATATCACTTCACCCCCCTCAGCCTTGTAATAGGTGAGGAGCTGATCATTTAATCTTTGACTCACATATTTATCTGGGCATTCCTTCCTGATGCAGAAATACTCTGACCAAATGCATCAGGCCGTGCCAAAGTTTCAAGAGGAACACTTACCTGTTGAAAAATTTGCACATCACTATCACCTGCAAACAGAGCTGGATCGTGGTTAAGTGGGGCTTTAGGAAGGGTAATGGATCAGGGTCCCCCCACATCAGCAGCTCCCAGCCATTCCAGTGTCCCATTACTTGGCTATTTCTGTCCAGTTAACATAAACCCTATTCATACCTGTCAATGTGCATACTGCTTTCTATTTTACTTCTATAATAATTACAGATATTTAAAACATCTATTTCAAATTTTATAGCACAAAAGCTGATAGCCATTTGTTAAATAAAACAATACAGTCTCACAATGAGTGCAGACTTAACATGAACAGTAAGCTTCTCTGGCCTTGAAACTCACATTTATTGAAATCCACATTCACAGAAAATACATCTGGGCAGTGGCAGATTAACTTTACCTTTAGGCTGGTTTCAAATCATGGTACTCTTGCACACATTTTTTGGACCATACATACATGCATGTGTTCTTTGATGCACCGTCCTGATTGTATTAAATTATATTCCTTGTATAATACAGCATCACTGTTTAGAGTGTGTTTTAATTTTGTAGGTTTGAGCATTTTTTCTGTAAGCAATAAAACAAAATGTATGAACCAATTAGGTCAAAACTACCTATTACAGAGCATTTCAATCACAAAAGGCCACTCAAACATCATTAGAACCCACCAGTATTGGTCAATATACAAAATCTTTGTGGAATTTAAAATCATCTGAATAATTCCACGTTAAAGAGATCTATAACTAATGAAGAGATTGCTGCTGGCAAGCAACTTTACATGTTGGTGTTTCATGTATAAATTCAGCGCCTGCTGCCCTTGAGAATAAACTGTCTGTGTCCATTTAAAAAATGGTAAGCTGGTAATATTGCAGTAGAGAATATCTGTCTAACTGGCAACAGGTTCATAGTAAATAGACATCTCATCCAAAGGAGGACATGCTCGGGAGGGCAGCATTCCTATCTCCCTTTAAAGAAGACACCCCAATATAAACACTCCATATACTTGGTGTGGGCAGGAGCGGCCTTAGGTCGACTAGTACCCTAGGCAAAAGGGCTCCATGGCGCCCCCCACCACACCACCTGGTGCTCTCATCCTGGTCTACTTACACCAAATAAACACTGAAAAAGTCCCCCTGCTACAGCGGCTGCCTAGTTGGCCTATGCCTAAGGCCGGCTATGGGTGTGGGAGTAGAACCCACAGCCTTCTGTACCAAAGGAAAGTAAGCTACCTATTGTGCTACTAATACTGCTTCTAAAATTTATAGCACAAACACTGATGATTGTCATTTGCTAAACAAAACAATTACACAATGAAAACAAACTTAGCATGAGCAACAGTAAACTTCTCTTGCCTTGAAACTCAACATTCCTTGAAAACAGAAAGTCAACATTCCTTGAAAATGCAGAGAAGCTGAACATTCTTTGAAATGGCAAAGAAGCTCAACAGTCTTTTAAAATACACAAAAGCTCAACATTGTTTTTAATGAACAGAAATTCAACATTCCTTTAAGAAGCCACTAAAACTCAACAGTACTTGCTGATGACAATTTGGCAGTTGGTGTAGAGGATTTAGACTCTAGAGTCCTGTATTGAAGGTACAGGGTTTGGGACTGAATGAGTTAACTAACCTGCCATTCCTACCTTGGTTATTTCACTCTATCTCTCACACACACACACACACACACACACACACACACACACACACACACACACACACACACACGCACACACACACACACACACACACACACACACACACACACATGCTCGCATGCACCCATTTCAGGAATATCTGTTTGCTGCAGACATTGCTCTCCACTATCCTATTTCAGGAGCTGGTCATTCTCTGTGTTCATCTGGAATATCATCCATGCCCATTTCTAAAATCTCATGCTCCATTTTAGTTTGGGGTGTGCATATTTTATACTAAAGACGCATTTACAGATGCTACTAACAATGCACTCTGCATGCGTCCTTGAAGAAGAAATGTAATGCATGCAGAGTGCATTCTAAAACAAGAAATATAAGTTTTTGTGGCAGCCCCAAGTCGGCTGGTCCTAGGCGCCTTCTTACGATGCTTAGTGCAGGATCCGACTCTGCCTGCAAAATACAAAAAGTGATTTAACAAAAGTCATTAACCACAATGTCATTGGTATTGACAAAAGGACCTAGTTTCTTGTCTAGTCTGATAAAGACTTATGCAAATTATTCTTTCTAACTGTCCTTCCCAATCCCGCATTATGACTTACTATCTTATCAGACACTGAGGGGTCCACAGTTAGATATCTTTCTTGTTTACTATCTACAGTGAGTTGTATATCAATATCTCTATGTATCTATGTTTTTATCTAGCTCGACCTTTCAAGTACCTTTGATATGATGTATCATAACTTATTAAAAAGTTAATTGGTAAGACTGAATCTGTCCGGACAACGTATTAAGTAATTGAAGAAGTGAGAAAAAACAAAATTTACAGCAGCTTCCAAATAAAACTTGTAATCCAAAAAATATGAAGCAGCTTTTCAGGCTAAACAATAAAGCCCTGAGCTCAGGCAAAACAGTAGGTGCTGTGTTTCTGTGGAATAAAGTGAACTGAAGTGTGCTGAACCATCCGTGGGTTTTTTACACAACTTTCTAAGCTTGCCCTGCTCAGGGTTTTATTGTAATTGAAGGAGTGTTTGAAAAACAGACAGATAGTGGAATGTTGACGGGATAGAGAGCATACACTCAGAACAGTATGTAATCAGTGTGTCCCTCAAGGGTCCATCCATGGACTGCACTTGTTTAATATTTATTTCTCAGACATAAGTTTAGCCAACAGTATTGTATATCATTTATGTGGGTGATATAAAGGCTAGTGATATTATAACTTCTGTTCTTGACAGAGAAATCCAGAAGCAAGAGGTGTCAGTTATATAAACAACTGGGCAAAGCTGAAAGGAATGCCTATTAATGTGAAAAAGATCAAGTGAATATCCTTTTTATGTCATGTACACAGAGTATTGTAATTATGGAATACATTAATGCATTTTGTTACCTTGGTGGTATTGTGGGCAATAACCTGCCTTTTCAGAATCATACTGAGATGGTCAGTTTGGATGTTAATAAAATAAACAGCAGTATATATGGCTATTTAAAGTTAGGAATACAAAATTAATGGTGAAATTATTTACAATTTTTGTGATGCTGAAATTAGAATATGGGAACCTCATGTAGCATCCTTAGAAGAAGGCTCATGTTGATAAAACAGAGCTAGTACAGAGAAGAATTTCAAAAAGAAAATTTAAAAGTGATATGATTTTGAGTGCAGTGGACTGTTGCAATCTTTAATTAGGGAGAACCAATTAAGAGTCTTGGCGAAAATAATATCACAGGTAACTGGTGCTCACAGAGGGAGGTTAAAGAGTGGAACCACTTGCCTGAAGATATTTGTCAGATGTCAACAATTTCAAAGTCAGACTTGTCTCTCACTTTTGTGAACACTGCTATGAGGTTTGATGGTTGGCATAACTGAATAATAATAGTGTTATTCACCTGTAAGTTAGTCTTATCTGTCTATCTGTTTATATATCTATCTATCTAGTGCATGTGTCTGTGCACACAAAGTCATCCTTATACTGTACATGAGAATTTTCTGGAAGTCGAAAAGAAATGCACCAGCACAGCTGTACTTGTACCCTTCCATCTAGGGCCTCTGCTCTTATTTATATTCATATAACTTTTGAATTGTGCTCACAATTTAAAATGCAAGTCTTTTAAGTAGCTATGGTATACACCACTGGCCAGATGCCCATAAGATTTAGTTGGATTTCTATCATTCTGACATAGAAGTACATAGTACCCCAATTCATCGCCTCTTTAAGTTATACTTTTCCAGTAAATAAACGCCAGAGTGTGTGCGCTGGAAAGATGTATCTGTCCAGCTATACCCCTGGTACTTAGATTCACCAGATTCTTTAGATCATGCACTTGACAGCAGTCTTTTGCCATGCGACAAGTAATTAAATCCATTCTAAACATCCTGTCACGTTTTCCATTTCTAATCGAAGGTTTGCCAGCAAGACCTAGCCATGCAACTAAGGTCGCATCATCCTTAGCTCCCTGGTATTCATAAAGTCATTAGAGTCAAAGCGTTATTATTACAGATAACTAAGTAAAAGCTATTTACAGATTTGATGAAAATGATACTCTTTCCATGGTGTGCAGGAAGGGGTAGAATAAAACAATTGCCCATACTAATCCAAATCAGCTCAATTATTAGGAAGAATTAGCCTAAACAATTGACAGCAAAGTCTTGACTATAAAGATTAGAGTTAGACAATGCACATTTAGTTAAATACACAAAATTCATTCCGGATGAAAATGTTATGACAAACGTACTCCAGACTGATGTTTCAGCTATCCTTTATTTCATTTGAAATGTTTGTGGTTTGTGAGCAACAAGACAGAAGGTAACTAGCTGCCACTAAAGTAAGATTTTAATATGCATAGACCCCAGCACATGGTTCTGGGCACCAGTATATATAATGTATTCTATTACAAAGAATGTTTCACTTTTAAATAAACATTTCATGGTACTTTCACTTTAAAAGCAGTCAACTAAAATTAATCAACAATATCTGGAAACAGAACAAGTAAACTTTAAAATTCCAATATCAAACAAAGGTATAACCAGGAGGACCAGTCTCCACATATCAGAGATAAATGGTATGTGAAAATACTTCAAGCTGATTGAACATTTGACAGTACACTTCTTTAGAAACAGTTGATAAGCTAAAATTTTCTTGTCATCTAAAATGTTTGTAGTCAGGTATTAAGGAGAGATTGAAATGTCATCTTACAAGGAGCACGTACCCAAACACATTGCCCAGGCTCCTGTTAATGGGACCCAGTCATATAAATAACTCACTTTTAATTGAAACTTAAAAAAGAATCCATTTTACTAAGCATGCACTCTCTCTTTCTCTCTCTTTTATTTTTTGTTTTATAATGACATAGTACTTGTGTGGTGCTTGAAAGTACGCAACATGCATTTAATCTTCCACTAAAAATTCTGTTTTTCTGAAGCAGATTTCTTCATTTAATGTCAATGATTAGCATGCAACTAGCATCACGCATATACATACACAGTAACAAAAAAATTGACTTCAAGCATCTGTGAGGGGCTATATCCACATATACACTGAAGTGTCTCATACCCTTTCTGTTCATATTCCTACTTTAAAACTGTCATTACCATATTTTTGATGCAAAGTTATTAGAAAAATTATTCACTGGCTATGGCAAAAATTAATTCACAGTATGCTTTTTTTTTCTGATTTTGCATAACAAAACTGAGCAAATCTTTGATATTGTTATTGTATTGTTGCTCTGTATATTTCTGACAGGGGAATGCAAGCTTATGCTACATATAAGTAGTTTGTCTCTCATGTTTGTTAATCATTATACTATGGAAAATCATGCAAATTATTTTATTCTGCAGATGGAATGTCTGTAAGCTTCTAAAGATTCAGTCTTGACCACAAACAATAATAAGAGTTCAGAACTCTCGTCTGTATAACCACACAGTTCTTAGAAAATTGTAGTGCAGTATTTGCATCTTCCTAGAGCCACATAACCTTTTACTGTACACAAACCTCATAAAAGACGTGCTTACCAACCTTCAGTCTTGCTTTAAACATGTAGGCATTAAACAAAGCAAGTTTCTTGTAACAGGAAGTTTGTTGATCCATGCAGTTTCTCAGAACTAGCAGCTCCTCTGCAGAAAGTCCTAGAAAGGTGTTATGATAGTGGTCAGGTCAACTCTGTTGCATTAGAGCTTGGTAACTACTATTGAAAGTTACAATATGCTGCATGCATTTGTAAATAGGTATGTCTACTTCAAATAGCTACTCACAATATTAGTATTACAGAAATTATTCTTTATCAAAGAAGATGTTTTCAGTGAACTCTATATTAGGTAAACTGTAGTAAAGCTCTCCTGGAATACTGCAGTGTGGAGAGTTTGATATGCACACTGTATGCTGTCTCCTATGAAATTAACCTTATAAGTCCTACTGTCAAGTTCGACATTTTCTTTTTTTCAGAAAAGTAAAAAAAAAAAAAAAAGTAGAAAAATTTAGACTTTTCGCAGTCACAGACTGCTGATATCAGAAAGTCATATATCTAAGACCTGGGAATGATCTTTGGGCTGTGACTCTTGTTAAAGTCCTTTTCATAGGTTCATAGGTTCATAGGTTAGTACTAGGCTAACTGATCTTGAGAGCCATTTTAAGCCTAGCCAATTATCCCTTGTGAGACTCAAACCCTGCACCTTGTGTTTATATGGATATCATCTTTTTAAATGCTATTTTTGTGTGAAAAAGTCTATTGTAATAATGAGAACAGCCATCTCACTGTATTGGTTAAACAGATCATGAAATAATCTTTACTTACTTTGAGCAACCAACATTCATATTATTTATTAATGGTTTCAGAGCTAACTTTATTTTTGAGCCATTCATACAATTAATTATCATAAAATGTTAATTTACTTATTTTTAACCAGGAAATTCTTATCAGGCATAGCTCATTTTCACTTCAGGCCTAAGGAATAGAGAGCTCTGCTCATTGCTATGTATAACACATCTGATTTGTAAACAAAAAAATAATTACATAACATATATATATATATATATATATATATATATATATATATATATATATATATATATATACATACATATTAACTAGCACACACACATCCTGTTTAAACTCTTCAAATACATCCACGTGAGAAATAAATAAATAAATAGGATGTAACACCAACATCAAGAACACAGGTACAAATCTGTACAATTATGTTTTATTCCGCAGTCAGAGAGTCAAGAATGAGATGGCCTTTGTCTATAATCTGCCATATTATATTAACTGTAGTAAGATATTTACGTTAAGCGTTTGATGTGTATCCTTTAATTATATGCTGGTTTGTAAAATGTGGACTTCAGTGGGGTTAAAAAGCAAGTGATATGAAGTGTACTATATTGTGAAGGGAGACAGAGAGCAATATGTTTAAGATAGAAACATATATTAGAGCATGATGTTATTATACTGCAGATTCATTTGGCAGAAAGTTGTATGAATATCTCTGATTATATTATACATTTAAACCAATTTTTGTTGTGAAATAAGTTTTTGTAATACTCTTGAACTGTCTTTTGTATTCATCTGAATGTATTTTATGGGTCAATAATTCCTTACTTTGAGTACTAGAGTAGCAAACACTGGTGCACAAAAAGTACACGTTGTAGGGATCTATACAAGATGTAGTGATTTGGATATGAGGCCTGATACAGAACTTGAGTAATGAATAGCACAATAGCTGTCATTTTGTTTTTTAGAGCCATCCTTAGTTAGGAAGCAGGTAGATAATTGTCATCTCTGGGTGAGTGTATTTGTTAGAGCAATGCATTACTGAGTTTTGATGGTGTGGTTAGAAGTTTAGCTATACTGTTGTGTACCCATCTGAACTTTGAGGACTGACCTGTATGAAAAGTCACAAGAGCCGTCACTGAATACTGCAGGTGAGAAGAGTAAACAGTGTTTGTATGAACATATGAGTTTTTTATCATTTGGGAGAACTACATGAAAAGATGTATAAGTTAAAATATTTTTGTGTGTGTCTTATTACATATCTATTCTTATCATCATCAGTCCTCTTTTTCTCTTTTTCATGTAGGTTAGGATGTCATGCCAGCTTTCACCACCTCTGAGTTCAGAATCCCTGTTCTACCTTCTTCAATAGTCATGGCCTAGTGTTGCAGGCTTTCTCTCAAAAGCTCCATTCAGTCTCTTGCCTGAGTCTCATCATCTCTTTCTGTTTGCTTCCTGTCTCTCTCAAATCTGTTTTAACAAATCATCTTCTGCTTTCCTGCACATGTGACTAAAATACTATAATTTGTTCACCTTGACCTTTTCTAAACCTGTGGAGAATCAGTCTCAGGCACTTGCTCTTCATCACCTCAAGCTTTGTTAGCTGTTTTGACCCAAGTTTCTATGCTATCCAAAGTCACGTGTCTCAACACTGTTTTGTATGTTACTCTTCAGATTCTTTGGCATTCTGCTCATATGCTACTGCTGAATTTTTGTTCCAGTTGGCTGCAGTAACTCTGATTCTAGCTTTTACATTCTTGTTCAGACTTCCTTTCTCCTCAACCACCCTTGCCAGACACTTGAAGCTGTTAAGCTGTTCTACTATTTCCCCATTATATTAACTTTCAACGTCGTGTGATTAACATTCATTTGCTGCCATGACCGCTCTCCTGGCTGTACTCATTTTCATTTCATGTACCATCTGCATCTGTTTTGTATTCCAGCCCCCTCTGTCATTAAGTGAAGCCCCTGCTCAGAATCTACTTTTAGTGCCATATCGTCTGCATATGTCAGCTTTGTAGACCTGTCTGTACTGGCCTGTTTACTGATATAATTTGTCACCAGTATGAAAAGGAGTCAAATCAGAGCTGAATCAGAGATACCCACTCCCAATGGGAACTCCTCTCTGAATCTGAACACTGTTTATTCTTGTGTCACTGAGTCCTTCAACAGAACCTGCACTAATTCTACCAGTGATTCTGGACTTTAAACAATTGTAGGACTCTTAAAAATCATGTTTCTCTAGACTGTGTCACATGCTGTCTCCAAGTCTAGGAAGGTCACATTGGACTCTTTCTTCTAATCCAATTGCTCCTCTATTATCTGTCTCAGTACAGGCTTTGAGCTGGTTGTACTGCATCCTGATCTAAATCCAAACTGGTCATCTTCAGCATCATCCTTTCTAGTCTGTGCATTCATTTATCAATCACCCTCTCTAGTACTTTACTGTAGTATAACGGATTGTTAATATCTATATACTGCCTGCAGTTGTGACTATCCACTTTGTTTGTCTACACTGGCACTAGAACACTTATTCTCCATGTATTCTATTCGGGTCTATATTACCATATCAAATGGTAAGAATGTCGAATGCTCATATGAGTGAAAACGCATCAGAACAAACTTGTTTTTTTGGGGGGGTCGCAGTACAGTGAGGATTGGAATATTTGCCCTTTCTTCACTGTAGTGCGAACTTGGAGTTGGAATATATATTTAGTGGGGGATGTGTGGGGAGCAGCACCCCACAATAGCAAGTTCATTCTCATGCGTTTTTGCTCATATGAGCGTTCGACATTTTTAACATTTGATATGGTAATATAAACCCTTCTGTTCTTAATATAGTTAATGGTAATAAGGCAGTGAAAGGTACATAATCTCAGCTAAAACTTTACTGTAAAAAAAAGGCCACATTTATTCTTTAAAACAACAGCCATTGTTGGTAGAAGACATTTTCCTTCAACATGCAGAGCACTGCTTGTGGAGAAGTCACTGAAGACTGGATAGCAATTTTTTTCAAGATTACAAGATATTTAATACTGCATGAAGAGGTGGACTTTTATAGCATGTTTAATTCAATTTAATTTAATTTATCAAGTGGACATGTGAGCTGGTCCTTGTGTGATTCTTTTCAACAGTAGCCTGAACTGCAAGAATGATGGAAAGTACAAGGTATAGATCAACAATTTAGTGTAGCCAGTAAATCAGCATGTGTTGGTAGGGATGTCCACTCTGCCTGATAATTATATATGGCAACACCTAGATTGTTCTACATTAGGGCAAAGAGCAAATTCCCCAATCCTCACAAATTTTGAATGGATTTAATAACTGCAGAAGCAATCAAATGAGTTCTGATCACTTCTGCCAGCATAAAAAGTGTTCAACATTATGAATATTTGATTATATAGATGTTTTCCATTGGTAGGTAGTAGAAAATGGAAGTACTTGGACATAATCCATGTTGACACTAGGAACAAATGCAGACTCCAAATATATAGTAACTGGATGTTAGGCTTGAACAACAGACTCTGGAATTTACCACTGAGTCTCCATGCTGTTCATGCATTAACTTTAACCTTTGTAAATTTTAACACATTGTATAAGGTCAGGTATTCTGTAAATGCCAGCATATTGGCTATGAAAAAACATGCTTAATTGCATTGAACAGGACAGCACTATGTCAAGCTGTCAAAACCCAGAACAAAGTTTAACAAGTATTTGTCAATGCAGACTTTTCGCAAGTGAACTGCAGACATAATGCTTTGATGTGTGTGTGTGTGTGTGTGTGTGTGTGTGTGTGTGTGTGTGTGTGTGTGTGTGTGTGTGTGTGTGTGTGTATATATATATATATATATATATATATATATATATATAAAATGTATATATATATATATATATATATATATATAGTTTCACTTCATAAACTTGAAATGCTGAAATCTCGAATTTCAGCATTTCAAAACTATAAAGTCAAATTTCAAAATGTGGAAAGTGCATAATCACAAATTTGAATATCTTGAATTCGCGGTTATGGCTTTACGTTATGTGCGGTGTTTTCTTTGGATGTAGTTTGATGTGGTATATGGATTTGCATGGAGTCTAAGGTAAGTGACTGTTTTTTAAGGGTTTTGGTTGGGAGTCTGAGTGTGTGTTAGATTGTTTTTAAGTTGTATGTGTGGGTTAGGGTAGGTAGGTTAATGTGTGAGTGTGTAACTGTTGAATGTGTTGGTGTTTGTGTATGTGTGATATTTGTGTTTGTGTGTGTATGTGTGTGTGTGTGTATGTGTGTGTGTGTGTGTGTGTGTGTGTGTGTGTGTGTGTGTGCGCGCGCGTAAGGGACTGTGGAATTTCTGGGTGTGAGCATTCTGTCTGTTACTGTTTGTGCGATCTCGGAGTTAGTATATATAAGTAGGGGGGTGTGGGGGTGCAGGGGGGCTTGCCCCCTGCTTTTGTGTAGTGTAGGTATTTGAGTGTTTTTTTTTTTTTTTTTTTTGTGTGTATTAGTTTTGTGGTGTGGGTGTTGTGGTTTGTGTTTGTTGTGGTGTATTCTGTGTGTTTATGGTTTCGGGTTTGTGAAGTTTCAGTTTTGTGCAGTTTCTGCTTTATGGTGTCGAAATGCTAAAATTCAAGATTTCATCATTTTGAGATTATGAAGTGAAACCATATATATATATATATATATATATATATATATATATATATATTTACAAAGAGTCAAAGATGTGCAGTCAATGATCTAAGAGTGCTAGGGTATTTTATCCAAGACTTGGAGAGGTATTTGACTGTGATTATCTAGCTGTTCATCAAAAAGGAAAGCAAATTAAATTATTTTACTTATTTAACTTCTGCTTAAATATTTAATTTGCACTTATAGTGACCTGTGTGGTGATACTTTTTTGCACTTTTCTGCTGTTCCATGATTTAGACAAAAAAGTTATATGTTTGCAGTTTTTCGTTTGTTCTGGGACCTTAGTCTTGTGTTTTAATTAGCAGTTGTGGGAAAATTGTCTTTCTGCATTATTCTGCACTTCTATTTCTATAAGTAGAGTTACCTGTAAAATCTTTCTATTTGTATTTTAAACCCCACTGGGCTATAATGTTGTACATCAACTCATTGCCACCAATGTGGTATGGAATATCACACCTCTAGCAGCCTGCACACATGCTGGCATTCTTAAGAATTCTCGGAAAAATATACTTAAAAAAACATAAGATAGATAAGTTTAAATATTTTGTGAACAGTAGAAGCTATAACAACTGCACAAAGAGCAACATTATCTGTAAGAAGGATTATTACAGTGCTAAGTCAGTGAATTCATTCAATTTCCATGAATAACTATAATATATTATAATGTACACCAACCCCAAATTATAATTTTTTGCTAAACATAAGATAAACAAGTTCTTATATCTTGGAAACTGTATAGCCTAGACATACATTGTTAGAATATTTTTGGTAACAAGACATAAGCTTTCACTTGACAGCAAGAAAGTCCTCTGTCTGTGCCTGTTGACTGAGATATTTACAGAAATATGAAAATGTGCTAAATTCTATAATTCACACAAAAAAAAAAAATAACACTTAATTTCTCTCCAGATGTGCAACTTACAGTACAAATATCAAATATAAAATCTTATATTCAACACTATCGAAGGTTTCACACAATGTCACACAACAATTTGTAAGTGACTTCATTTGAAGTATTATGTACATTTGGAAATACTTATTTTCACACATGATGTCACACAACAGTTTGTGACTTCATTTGAAGTGTTATGTACATTTGGAAATACTTATTATTTTCACACATGATGTCACACAACAGTTTGTGACTTCATTTGAAGTGTTATGTACATTTGGAAATACTTATTATTTTCACACATGATGTCACACAACAGTTTGGGACTTCATTTGAAGTATTATGTACATTTGGAAATACTTATTATTTTCACACATGATGCCACACAACAGTTTGGGACTTCATTTGAAGTATTATATACATTTGGAAATACTTATTATTTTCACACATGATGTCACACAACAGTTTGTGACTTCATTTGAAGTGTTATGTACATTTGGAAATACTTATTATTTTCACACATGATGCCACACAACAGTTTGTAAGTGACTTCATTTGATGTATTATGTACATTTGGAAATACTTATTATTTTCACACATGATGTCACACAACAGTTTGTAAGTGACTTCATTTGAAGTATTATGTACATTTGGAAATACTTATTATTTTCACACATGATGCCACACAACAGTTTGGGACTTCATTTGAAGTATTATATACATTTGGAAATACTTATTATTTTCACACATGATGCCACACAACAGTTTGGGACTTCATTTGAAGTATTATATACATTTGGAAATACTTATTATTTTCACACATGATGTCACACAACAGTTTGTGACTTCATTTGAAGTGTTATGTACATTTGGAAATACTTATTATTTTCACACATGATGCCACACAACAGTTTGTAAGTGACTTCATTTGATGTATTATGTACATTTGGAAATACTTATTATTTTCACACATGATGTCACACAACAGTTTGTAAGTGACTTCATTTGAAGTATTATGTACATTTGGAAATACTTATTATTTTCAAAAATGACGTCACACAACAGTTTGTAAGTGACTTCATTTCAAGTATTATGTACATTTGGAAATACTTATTATTTTCACACATGATGTCACACAACAGTTTGTGACTTCATTTGAAGTATTATGTACATTTGGAAATACTTATTATTTTCACACATGATGTCACACAACAGTTTGTAAGTGACTTCATTTGAAGTATTATGTACATTTGGAAATACTTATTATTTTCACACATGATGTCACACAACAGTTTGTGACTTCATTTGAAGTATTATGTACATTTGGAAATACTTATTATTTTCACACATGATGTCACACAACAGTTTGTAAGTGACTTCATTTGAAGTATTATGTACATTTGGAAATACTTATTTTCACACATGATGTCACACAACAGTTTGTGACTTCATTTGAAGTATTATATACATTTGGAAATACTTATTATTTTCACACATGATGTCACACAACAGTTTGTGACTTCATTTGAAGTATTATGTACATTTGGAAATACTTATTATTTTCATAATTGCTAGCAAACAAAAATAAAGTCCAAGGCTGTATAAAGCACCCCACTCAAATGAAAGGCAATAAAAATGCTCTTTGTTTTCCACAGTTTCACACAGAAGACATTAACGTTCACAATGGTACATCTTTTTACAGACGAAAACCCATGTTCCATTGTGAATGTTAATGTCTTCTGTGTGAAACTGTGGAAATTAAAGAGTGTTTTTATTGCCTTTCATTTCAGTGGGGTGCTTAATACAGTCTTGGACTTTATTTTTGTTTATTGGTTATTGCTTTGAAGGCTGGTCATTCCTCAATTTTGAATAATTACTAGCAAAGAACTAGCAATTTCTCAGGTGTAGTGTGATATAAATGTAACTTCACAATACAGTTTCCTGTCCCCACCATAGCTTATCAAACCATACCCATCAATAACATGTTGGGCTCTCAGTTATAAAAATACAAACATAAATATGAAAATATGAATAATAGGTGACAAATAGTGATTAATTTGTCTACTGCAGCATATCCAAGATTTAACAATTGTAGTGCTATTTTTGGTAATAACTCCTTTCTCTTTCTAATACTGTCCTATTATTAGCTGGAAAGTTGCTTAGTTAAAGAAGCCAGACCCAAAAAAAGGTCTGGGCACCATAAGGAGGTATGAGTATGAACTGAAAATGTACAAAAATGGTGTTTTAGGCTTAAATGAGTTAATTCATAGCTGTGGCAGGACTGTGCACTACTACAGATCTGAGCCTTAGTCCGTTATTACTGCATTATTTTCATAAACAATGTTACTGGTAAATGTCTGCATAATCTGGTGCCTTAAACTGTCATAGAAGTTCAATAGTGAGAGAATTGTAAATAGTAATAAAAATAAAAAAGCGAGCCACCAAGGCAGTATTTGAATAAAACACTAGTTTATTTAACATTAAACACTGTCAAAGTAAAACCAAGTAAGCGCTTTTGCCAAGAAACATGAATTGGCTTCATCAGAGTGAGAGAATTGTCTTTGCTCCAGTTTGTGCTTCAGTGTTTTTATATTCTGCTTATTTACCTGCTTACATTCTGGGTCTGCCACATCTGCCATTAACATATTAAGCTAAAGTTTCTGAAAGGGCTCCAATATTGCCTTTATTCAATTGGATGACTTTATAACTAGTCTGCCATTTCTAGCACAGAGCTACCTCCACCCGCAGTCTTTTATACAAGACTTGGAGAGGTGCGGTACTCGGAGTAACTAGCTTTTGATCAAAAATGAAAGATAATTAAATTATTTAAATTATGCTTAAATATTTACGTTGCACTCATAGTGACCTGTTGGTTATACTTCTTTGTATTTTTCTGCTCTGTTGCATTATTTAGTTTGTTATGGCACATAATCTTGCATGTTAATCAGCAGTTGTGTAAGACTGTGTTTCTGCATTATTCTGCACTTCTATTTCCACAAGCAGAATTACTTATAAAAGCTATCCATTTGTATTTTAAATACTGCTGGGCCATAGTCTTGTAGTATAACAGTTGTGGCAGGACTGCGTAAGACTACATCATTTTCCATAAACAGTGTTACTGGTAAATTTCTGCATAATCTGGTGCCCTAAACTGTTCAATAGTGAGAGAATTGTCTGTGCTTCAGTACTTTATATTATGTTTGTCATTTACCTACCTAAAGTTACATTCTATGTCTACCCCATCCCTAACTAACACATTAATCTATAGTTTCTGAAAGAGCTCCAATACTGGCTTTATTTGAATGTATGCATTTCTCTCAAGCCTGCTATTTCCAGCACAGACCTGTCCCCATCCGGATTATTTTATACAAGACTTTGAGAGGTGTGGAACTCTGGGTAACTAGTTTATTATTAAAAAGGAAAGAGAATTAAATAATTTGTAATTATTTCAATTCTACGTAAATATTTAAGTTGCACTTATATTGACCTATGTGGTAGTTTGTCTTTGTACTTTTCTGCTCTGTTGCATGTTTTAGCCAAAAAGTTATGGAATTTAGTGGGAAGACTGTGCTTCTGCATTATTCTGAAGTTGAATTACTTGTAACATTTCTGCATATACTCTAGTAGAAGTACAATAGTGAGAGAAGTGTCTTTGCTCCAGTTTCTGCTTCAGTGCTTTTATGTTCTGCTTATCATTTACCTGCTTAAAGTTGCATTATGTGTCTGCCCCATCCCCGAGTAACACACTAAGCTAAAGTTTCTGAAAGAGCTCTAATATTGCCTTTATTTGATTGGATGTGTCTCTAGCTAGCCTGATTGTTCCTTGAAAACATTTCCCAAACTTCTTACCTTTTTACTGTGGTAGTTTTATAAGGCTGTGTCTCTGACCTGATTTCCAAAGTACTCCTCCCCTCTTTCATTGTTATTGTCTGATGTATAAGCTATGTATCTACTCCTTTGCTACATATTGTCTCTTGGTCACTTTCCTAGAGCTCAGCAAAGCTTGTAGTCCTAGGCTGCAATTCAGAAGTGTGTTAACTGTATCCAGTGCCATCCAGGAAAGTGAAGTACCTTTGATTGCTAAATCACAATTGCTTAAGTTATTTTGAATGGTCACTATTGCTATTGCCTTCTTTTATGTGTGCGTTTTACTGTTTTTTTTTTTCTTTTGTAAAAAAAAAAAAGCTCTTCCTCTCACTGTTACTGCTTTAAGATTGCCTTGAAATTGCATTCAGCCAAGGATTTCCAGCTAGCTGTTTAACTGGTTTGTGGTAAAACCACAGTTATTTTTCTCTTCTACTGTGTTTTTACATTATGAGAACTGGGTTTATTCATCTTTTGACAGGAGGTGTTTGCCTGGTTTGTCTTATTTGGGAAATACACAAAATGACTCATAGTGTAGTCGTTTTATCTGCCCAATAGCTAATTTTCCTAGTTTTTCTTTTTTTTGTGCTGCTATAAATTGTGCGTGTTTTTATGGGTTAATAGTAGCAAACATCTAGAAAGCAAATTTCCCTGACAAAATGGTCCATAACACTTTATCCTGTAAGGCAGCAATACAGAGTATAATAACTGAAGGAGCTGTGTGATACTGCAAATACTAGAAATAACTGGAAGAAATGTTGTTATATTTTAACTACTCAGAACTGTGCTGAGAAGGTTCCATTCCCTTATTTATGAGCCATTTCCTGGTTTATTATATATTTATATTTAAAAATAAGCCAGGAGCTCCGAAGGACCAGGACTCAATTTATCAAAAAAGTTTTAATACAGGCTTCCAACAGCACAAATCCAACAAGGTAAAGTTAAATGCTTTCGTCAAGGGAATGACATCATCAGAACCAAATCTTAACCTACAGCTGAGCATAATATATTTTCAATGAACCAAACCCCCCCATATATTGAACCAATACTGTTAAAAATTGAATCTTGTTAAAAAATACCTAAGCACTTAAAAAATATGTTACAAAACCAATAAAAGTGACATGAAACACAATATAAAACAGCAAATACATGAATTAAAAAAATGCATAGTGTTACACAAATAAAAAACTGAAAAAATAACTTATGTTCACTCAGATTTGAAGCAATCTCTTTTTTAGTTCACTGACTATTGATATTGTTTCATTTAAACCAGGGAAAACTGTTGTGTTGAATTTTAACTGCCAAAACATTTCTCTATTTAGAAGCTTGTTTTTCCAGTCCCCAAAACTGGCATATTATTGAGAAGGATGAAGGCTTAAAAAAATTTAGAGGGACGAACCCTGGCTTTACCTTAAAAAGGAATAGGAATTTTAAAAATATCCTTGAGAACAAATTAGTACAAAGAAATGACAGTTTTCCAAAAAATAGCATTTGTGGAAATTGTAATCAATGTAGTTACATGGAAAGGTATTATGATGGATGGTTGTATGAAAAAAATAAAGACATTTGTTCATGGGGGTAGATTTAACTGTTGTACAGAAAGGGTGATATATTTTGCTTTTTGTATTAGCCCAAAGGTTCCTAGAGTTTATAAACTCAAATGCTATGGAACAACTTGTTACCACTCCCACAAGAGGAAAAAACATACTGGACCTGATCATCACCAACATGGGGACACTATGCTCCAGACCAGAAGTGTATCCCTCACTGGTAAGATCAGACCATAAACTAATCTCACTGGATATTCACATCCCGACTCCACCCCCTGCCCTGAAAACCACAGTGAAAAACTTCTCTAAAGCAAATTTCACACTCCTCAAATCCGAGGTGGAATCTTTCAAAGCCCCCGGGCCTGTGGAAAATATGGCCCAGACCGCAGAATCCTTTATAAACACATTCTATGAACACCTTCGGGAATGCATGGATCATGCAATCCCAAATAAAATCAAGACCCAATCCTCCAAAGGCAGACGTCCTGTCTGGTGGACCCCAGCCATAAACAAACTATACAATAGAAGGAGGAAGCTACTACATGATAGAGATAAATCCCAAAAAGGGAAGGCATCTCTGATCAGTATTAGCAAAAACTATAGGCATTCATAAAATCATCTAAGGCCAGCTTTGAGAGAAAAATTGCACAGGGCACTAAGGATAATCACAAGGCTTTCTTTAGTTATGTTAGGAACCTGGGTGGGAATTCCCAGATATGCTCAGAATTAGTCCAAAATGACAAAAAATACACTGAACCCACAGACATTGCCAACATTCTAGCTGACAGGTTCAGTGCAAACTTCTCCCCCCCCTCCCCACTAAAAGGGCAAATATCTATCCCAGCAGAGTGCTGCCCCCTGACATCTCAGATGCTCAGATAAGAGCTGCCCTCTTCAAAGCAAAAAACACAGCATCAATGGGACCAGACGGTGTCCGGGCTGCATCCTACATGAACTCCAAGAAGTGCTAAACCCAAACATAAAACTACTGTTCAATCTCAGCCTTACTACAGGATATGTACCCAAAGAGTGGCGTACAGCAACAGTCGTCCCTCTCCACAAAGGTGGTGCCTCAACGGATCCTGGAAACTATTGCCCCATAAGCCTGACTAGCTTGGTCTGCAAAGCTATGGAAAGGATCATCATGGACCTACAGACACTGGATCCTACCCAGTTCGACTTTGTTAAGGGCAGATCCTGCCTCTTAAACCTGGTTGATTTCTTTGAAAACAGTCACCAAGGCCATTGACGAGGGGAAGGTGGTCCACACAGCCTACCTGGACCTCGCAAAAGCCTTCGATACAATACCCCACTCAGGCATTATAGATAAGCTCATCAGCTTAAATATAACCCCCATGTCACTAGATGGGTTGCAAACTGGCTCAAGGACAGAAACCACATGGTTAGAATTGCTGGAGCCATGTCAGACTCCAAACCAGATACAAGTGGCGTCCCACAAGGCTCGGTCCTGGGACCTCTCTTGTTCGGTATATATTTCTCGGAGGTACAGGCCAACACGGAAGGACTGTGGCTGACCAAGTTCGCAGATGACTGCAAACTGGGCACCATAATCGACTCTCCAGCCAACACAAGCATCCTCCAAAAGGGCCTCATAGAAACAGACAACTGGTGCCAGAGCTATGGCCTCAAGCTAAATGCCAAAAAGTGTATAGTCATCCCCTTTGGCAAAAACAAAGTGCCCACAAATTACCACATAGGTGGTAATTCATTAAGTACAGAAGAAGTAATTAGGGACCTGGGGACCCAAGTTGATAGCAATCTCTCATTTGACAACCACGTGGCCAAAGTGGTTAGAAAAACATTTTATATAGCCCACCTAATCATGAAGGGATTTCACATCTAGATCAGGGGAGGTCATTGTGCCTCTTTACTCATCCCTCATCAGGCCCATAATTGAGTACAATGCCCCTTTTGGGATGTACCTTACCAGACACCTGCAGCAACCGGAAAGACCCCAAAAGTACCTCACCAAGATGATCAAAGGGCTCAAACAGATGCCATATGTTGCCCGGTTAAAGAAACTCCAGCTCTACTCAGTGGCATACCGCCTGCTCAGAGGTGATCTGTGCCTGATGTATAAAGCCATGTCCAACCCAGAATTAATGGACATGCTGCACCTCAGAAAATCCAAATCCCATCGAGCTACGCACTCGAGAGATTTGAACCTCAGCACTGAAATAAATAGGACATGCTGGAGGGACAGATTCATAACCCAGAGGCTCCCTTCACTCTGGAATAAAATCCCAGTCCAGGTTAGGCAGAGTCCCTCATTGACTCTCTTCAAGAGGAATCTTGATGAGTGGATGGGAGATCGCAGGTTTACCCTGGGTATCACTTCTGTGTCACTGTTAGACAGAGGCACAGTATACTAACCTCGAAAAAGGGCATAGCAAAATTAATTAAAAATGGGTGGCGAAAGCCAAACACACTCTGTCTAGGCTTATAAATGCCCTAGGGCAGATAGCTTAGTATGAACCTATGAACCTATGAACAAAAGAGTATACCAGCGTAACTGTAGTATTCAAAAGAAGGACAACAAAAGTGCCATGGATAGACATTCTTTAATGTGTGCAGGCTTTAAAAAGTTTACATTTTTTATAGTAGAACAAATCAAAACGGGTATGTATTGTGGGGACTGGAAAAATAAGCTTCTAAATAGAGAAAAGTTTTGGCAGTTAAAATTCAATGCAACAGTTTTCCCAAGTTTAAATGAAACAATATCAATAGTCAGTGAACTAAAAAAGAGATTGCTTCAAATCTGCGTGACCATAAGTTATTTTTTCAGTTTTTTATTTGTGTAACATTATACAGTTTTTGAATTCATGTATTTGCTGCTTTATATTATGTTTTGTGTCACTTTTATTGGGTTTGTAACAGATTTTTAAAGGGCTTGGGTATATTTTAACAAGATTCAATTTTTAACAGTATTGGTTCGATATATGGGGGATGTGGTTTGTTGAAAATATATTATGTTCAGCTGTAGGTTTAGGTTTGGTTCTGATGATGTCATTTCATTGACGAAAACACTTAACCTTACCTTGTTGGATTTGTGCTGTTGGAAGTCTGTATTAAAACTTGTTTGATAAATTGAGTCCTGGTCCTTTGGAGCTCCTGGCATAATTTTGCTGGGAAGATTCTTTTTCATTTTTTGTGATATATTTATATTTATGCAGAACAAGTGGGTTACAGTTACAGATCTGACAAATGAAGTTTTTGAGTTATTGTTTTGTTTCAGCAGACATTGCTAGGATCTTTGAATTATGGTAATAAAGTGTTACAGTGCATAAATAATATCTTGATACAGGCAGAGACAGAAGAAGAGCATTTACAGATACTAAAGGATGTTTTCTAATTTTACAGAATGTAGCATTTAAAGTCAATGTTACATTTTTAAAAGTGACAGTTCAGTCAAAAGTTCAAGTTCCATGAAAAAAGCATGCAGAATAAATATTATATATCATTGAAGCCACAGGTTCACTCTCATGCCAAAAAAGAATACAATATAATTTGAAACCTCACATACTTGTAAAAGACAAATAAGTAAAGCAACAGACTCAGATCAATTCACTTCTAGTATTAAAAATGTAGGTATAAATGGTACATGATTTTGTATATTTTGTTTAGAAATTGCAGTTTATCAGAACACAGCAGAGACATGGACTTACTTTACTGAGTTATCAAATAACAGGTCAGCTCAGCCACCTGAGACAAGCAAACAAACTTCCCAGGACTCTCATTATAGGGAATATCAATCCAAAAAAGCAGTAAAAGGTTGTAAATCTGGTTTCATATATAATATACACAAGATGAAGAAATAAAAAACATTTAATTGCAAGTAAAAACTTTTACAACATAGGCTTCCTCAGGCAAATACAAAATAAAATAAGATTTCCATCATTTAAATACTAAATTAAAATCGCATGATGTAATCAAACCTTTTCATTTAAAAGTTTCAACAACAGTTTCAAAGAAAAAGCACCATTCAACCCTAGTGGTAGGTGTGCTCTAAATCTAAGGATCCATTTCATTTCCTCATTTTCTGTCATTAATTTAATATCTCCTCCTCTTAGGGGTAAATGCATAACTTTTAAAATAAATTGAAATGTATGGTGTTCACCCATTTCTAATGCATGTTTATATAAAGCGTTAGTAATGACTTTACATCGTATTTCACTCTTAGGATCGGCTATCCTATCTTTAAGCCTTCTATTTGTCATTCCTACATAATATCCATAACATGTAACACATTTAGCTTAATAAATAATATTATTAGTACTACAGTTGCCATAAGCAAACAACAGAAAATCATTACCTGCAACAGGATGTTTAATCATTTTAAACTCACCTATATATTTACAATAAGTGCAGTTATTGCACTTATAGGTGCCATATTTGGTGTTTGAAATCTCAAAAAAGTGTTTTGGTTGTTCATTATAACACAATTTTTGTTTAAGTGCATTATTACATTTATATCCAAAGATTGGTTTTTCATTTATAACGTGTTTTAATTCTGGTATATCTTGTAAAATAGACCAGTGGCGTTATATAATCTCTCTAATTTGTGTGGTATTATTATTATATGTGAGCATACACCTAATATGACTTCCTGTTTATATTTATTCTTAGACTCTGTTCATTATCTTCACTAAAGAGTGGTTGTATACATGTTAGACGCTGTTCTTTAGTAGCATTAAGTGCAGGCATAGTTTTCTGTTTAGAATAGCCACTTTGAATAAAATCATTACCCATCTGATCTAATTGTTTATACATAATTCAATCATTGGTATTTAATTTAGCTGTTCTATGCATCTGATTTGTGACAATATTTGGAAAAATGTGTGGTGGTTACATATGGTTATGATGTAAATAACTGTTTCTTTTTACATCCTTCATGTACATCTCACTCTGTATAACATTCATTTCATCCCTTCTTAAAAATGTATCTAAAAAGGAAATACCATCTCGTGAAAAAGCATATTTAAATCTCAGGAATGGAGTCGTTGCATTTATGTATTCAAAACAAAAAATGAAAAGTGGTAATAGAAACTTCCCAAATTGCAAACAAATCTCTTATAAAAAGTACACAGTATTTAAAAGGGTTATATGTTGATAACACATATTTATCTTCTCACATATACATAACGATATTCACATACGTATTTGTGACACATGTACCCATCATGACCCCTTTGACTTGGTGAAACAAACTGATATTAAACATAAAAACATTGTTCACTAATATCAATAATACACAGCACATAACAGCTCTATCTTTTCAGCATCATAATCAGAATGTTGCATTCAAAATAATCTAACATAGTTACTATCAGAATCATGTGGAATGTCGGTGAACAAAGAGTCAAAGTCTAAAGTAAGAAAATACATGTGCTCTCCTAAAAACCTTTTATTCCACTCATAAAGCTGCTTAAGAGGCATATTACTATCTTTCAAAACAGTGGGAACTTGATCAAATAAGGGTCTTAACTGTGAATCTAAATATTTAGACAAAGGTTCTGTTGCCCACCCTCATGCAGAGAATATAGGTCTCATTGGTGGGTTTATTTTAGATTTGTGCAGCTTGGGTATACCATAAACAATAGGTATTCTAATGTTCTTAACTAACAGATAATGAAATAGTGTATTATCTAATAAACCACGTTCATGCATTTCACATACCTTTTTATGTACATTTAATGATAAACTATTAACTATATTCCTGTTTATTCTCACATATTCAACTCCTTCCAACATTAAAATTATTTTCTGATCATAAAATTCTCTACTCATAATGACTACACCCCCACCTTTGTCAGCATTCTTTATCACTATATCTTTATTATTAGTTAAAGATTTCAAAGCTTCAAACTCCTGCCTGGTTAAATTACATAACTTTCTAAAACATGAGTCATTATATAGCTTATAAATATCTCTCTCTATGGCTTTTTCAAATACCTGCATAATTGTATTACTATAAGGTACAAAAACACTACTTGTTTTAAATTATTATAAACTTGCTCAGAACTATCATTGTGAAAATACAGCTAAAGATTTAACTTCCTAACAAAACATTTAAACTCTAATAGTGTTATATAAATGCCAACACTTGAAGAAGGCACAAAAGTAAGGCCTTTACTTAAAACAGAATATTCATGTGTGTCTAAGTTATAGTCAGATAAGTTGAACACTAAATTTATCTGTCCACCTGACTCCTGGTAAATGAGCATCTCACAGATGTCCCCTCATTTGATTTCTCCCTTGTGCTCTTCTTCCGAGTTTTCTGCTGCGGCATTGGCAAAGGATCCTTCAAAAGAATGGGAAAATCCACAGGATCCAAGGCTCACATCTGATTGCTTTGATTTGCGGTGCTGGTTCGTCAACAAGCCTGTTCTGTAATCTAGAAGCATAGGTAGGCAGACTAACTGATGATTTATGTAATGTTGAGTCAGTAACATCCTGCTGTTGCTCTTGTTCTAACTGCACAAACCCCGTTCATTTATCAGCCTCTGAAATAACTTAATTCTGTACGGAATGTACATCAGGCATGGTCTGCTCAGAGGACTGACGTTGATTGGTTCTCCATTCATCTGTGGGCCAAGCAAACACTTGCCCTTTAGCAAAATCATTTAAATCTCTCTGAAGTTTTTTTCTTTTTATCCTCAATAAGCTACTGCTCATAAACCATTAGTTTCTCTAAAGTTTCATTCAGAAATTTGGTATGCCTGTTAGCTTTGATAAGCAAAACAACCTCATTGTACATTCAATACCTGAGCATAAATCAGCCTCAAAGGGTTGAAAATAAACTTTCATCAAATCCATGTAATGAAAAGAGAAGCTCAAATGAACATGCTGCCACCTTCGGAGTAAGTCTGGATATTTATCGCTGTAGTTTGGCATTTTTTAAATTCTTAAACCTCTAGATACCACTTTATACTTTAAGTAAGCTTCAAAGGCTAATTGCTGCCACTGCAAACATTTATAAGACATGGCAGGTTTCTCAAACACTTTAGTGAAAACAATTAATAGAGTCTAAGAATAAATATAAACAGGAATAGTCATGTTAGGTGTATGCTGACATATAATAGTAATACCACACAAATTAGAGAGATTATATATCGCCGCTGGTCTATTTTACAAGATATACCAGAATTAAAACACATTATAAGTGAGAAACTAGTCTTTGAATATAAATGTAATAATACACTTAAACAAAAATTGTGTTATAAAGAACAACCCAAACACTTTTTTGAGGTTTCAAACACCAAACATGGAACCTATAAGTGCAATAACTGCACTTATTGTAAATATATAGATGAGTTTAAAAGGATTTAACATCCTGTTACAGGTAATGATTTTCTGTTGTTTGCTAATAGCAACTGTAGTACTAATAATATTATTTTTATGCGAAGTGTGTTACATGTGATGGATATTATGTAGTAATGACAAACAGAAGGCTTAAGGATAGGATAGCCAATCATATGAGTGAAATATGATGTAAAGTCATTACTAACGCTTTATATAAACATGTATTAGAAATGGATGAACGCTATACATTTCAGTTTATTATTTTAAAAGTTATGTACTTACCCATAAGAGGAGGCAATATTAAATTAGTGACAGAAAATAAGTTAATTAAATGGATCCTTAGATTTAGAGCACGCCTACCACCAGGGTTGAATGGTGCTTTTACTTTGAAACCGTTGCTGAAACTTTTAAATGAGAAGGTTTGATTACATCATGTAATTTTAATTTAGTATTTAAATGATGGAAATCTTATTTTATTTTGTATTGTCCTGAGGAAGCCTATGTGCTGAAAGTTTTTACTTGCAATTAAACTTTATATGTTTGAGTCCTGCTTGAGTTTTCCGGTTTTTACTACTCTCATCATAGGGGACTACATTGTAAGATACATTGATACCCTTCTAGCCAAGCTGAACAAGGAGAAAATAACTGTTTTTGCTTATCTGGAACCAGGATCTACCAAAGTACAAACACACTCTAATCATTACATCACAGGGACCAGTATGACTCCACCATGGTCCTTGCAGGTGTAAATAAAGATGTGCCTCTATGACTATATGAATAAAGACATTATGGGGCTGTCGGACTATGCGTCTTAGGCTTGTATGAGTCTAGCATTGAGCAGTATATTATCATCACTGAGGATGATGCCACAATATGAGCAAAAATTATTGATTTCAACAACTGCCTGTCTTCGTGGTGTCATATTACAAGGTTCCATTATTTGTCAGCTTGGGAGGACCATGTTGCTTTGCCAGGGATACACCTCTAAGGTTTTGAAAACTGGCTAAAACTTTATCCACCTCCACAGTGCTTTTTTTAGGAAATGCCAAACTGACAAACATACTGACATACCAAAATCAGCTCAACTGAACCTCAAGGTGTTACTGCACAATGCTAGGAGCCTAAATAAAAAATGACACTCCATCCAAGCCCTCCTCTCATGCAAGAATATTGACATGTGCAGTTACAGAGACATGGTTTAAAGCAGCAGACAGTACCCTGGCAGTGCAGTTATAGAGACATGGTTTAAAGCAGCAGACAGTACCCTGGCAGTGCAGTTACAGAGACATGGTTTAAAGCAGCAGACAGTACCCTGGCAGTGCAGTAACAGAGACATGGTTTAAAGCAGCAGACAGTACCTTGGCAGTGCAGTTACAGAGACATGGTTTAAAGCAGCAGACAGTACCCTGGCAGTGCAGTTACAGAGACATGATTTAAAGCAGCAGACAATACCCTGGCAGTGCAGTTACAGAGACATGGTTTAAAGCAGCAGACAATACCCTGGCTGTGCAGTTACAGAGACATGGTTTAAAGCAGCAGAAAATACCCTGGCAGTGCAGTTACAGAAACATGGTTTAAAGCAGCAGACAGTACCCTGACAGTGCAGTTACAGAGACATGGTTTAACGCAGCAGACAGTACCCTGGCAGTGCAGTTACAGAGACATGGTTTAAAGCAGCAGATAGTACCCTGGCAGTGCAGTTACAGAGACATGGTTTAAAGCAGCAGACAATACCCTGGCAGTGCAGTTACAGAGACATGGTTTAAAGCAGCAGACAATACCCTGGCTGTGCAGATACAGAGACATGGTTTAAAGCAGCAGAAAATACCCTGGCAGTGCAGTTACAGAGACATGGTTTAAAGCAGCAGACAATACCCTGGCAGTGCAAGGTTTCACTGCCTTCCACACACTTACTCCAGTAGCTACACGGACAGGGGCTAAATATGGAGGGTGTCTCAATGTACATCAATAACAAGCATAATTCTAGGGTGCCCAAACAGGATGATGTGCTGGAGTTCCTCTGAGTGCAGATCACCATAGACAAAATCTCATACCATATCCTAGCCAACTATAGGTCATCCTTCATGTCCCAAGAAGCTCATAGCTGCACACCTGGACCTACTGGAGACACTTACCATCCAACCTAACACCTTGCTCATGGGAGGCTTTAGTTACCTCTCTATAGACTGGGAATCCTACATGGCCTCAAATCTACAGCACAGAGATTCTTGGACTTTGTAAATACAAACACCCTTGGCTAGCTAGTGAATGCCCCTACTACAGGCTCCAAAATACTGAACCTCATGCTAACAAAAATGTCAGAATGTTGCCCCCCCCCCCCCCTTCAATGTCTCATATTTTTTGGTAAGGTCCAACCATAAAGCTGTGTCCTTTGAAATAAAAATCAACTCCATAATCCCATTAAAACTAGTAACCGTTAGGAACTATTCTAAGGAAAATTACCTTTTATTAGGTGATGGTTTGTCAAAATGCAGTGTCCCTCCAAACCTCGAGAACACAGCAGCTTATGCTGAGTCACTCTCAGAAACTCTGTACAACCATGCCAGTGGCTGCATAAAGGCTGCTGTACCTACCAGAAGTAAGACCAGGACTAGGCTCTGTAATAAATCACCCTGATGACATTCCAAGTTTAACAGGATATACTACAAAGGGGAAAAACTGGCAAAAATCAATATGGGTAATTTCTATAAAAATAAAAGCATTCATCAAACTAAACAGGCAGCTAAGAGGACCAATTGGGTCAAACACAGCCAATAATGAGGTTTATAGCCTCCCAGGTGAAAGATAAGCATAAGGCCTTCTACAGCTATGTTAGAAACCTGAAGAGCAGCACACAGCGATGTGCTGAACTGGTGGTCAATCTTCCACATTCACTGATCCTGGCAATGTAGCAAACATGCTAGTGGAAACATTCAGTTCCAACTTTACCCCCTCTCACCTCTAACCATCTTCCCAAAAATACTCTCAAAACTAACCTCTCCAACTATAACTAGGGAGCATGCACAGGCTGTACTCATTAAAGCCAAGAACATGGCCCCAGTGGTCCCCGATAACATCCCAGGATGGTTCCTAAACAGTCTAAACATGGCTTATAAGGACCCCTAGAGTCATTATTTAACTATAGTCTTAAATCAGGCTTTGTGCCACATGAATGCAGGATGGAGATGGTTATTCCCATTCATAGGGGAAGACCTAAAACAGATCCTGGAAATTACAGACCCATTAGTTTGACTAGTCTTATTTGTAAAGCCATGGAAAGAATTATCATGGAAATTATCAACCGTGACATAGGAGACCTCCAGACACTGGATCCATCCCAGTTTGGTTTTGTCAAGGGAAGGTCATGTTTACTGAATCTGGTGGACGTCTTTGAAAAGGTCACTAAGGCACTGGATGAGGGGAAAACAGTGGACACTGCCTACCTAGATCTGGCTAAAGCATTTGATACAGTGACCCACTTTGGCATTGTCACCAAACTTATGGAACTAGGTATAAACCCATTTATAACATACTGGATAGCTAGTTGGCTCACTGATAGGACCCAGGAAAGAAGTCACTTGGCCTCTTCTGTCACTTTGTCATTTTCAGCACTGTAGTGCAATCTTGGAGTTGGTATATTTAAGTGGGGGGTTGCACTGTTTAGTGTGTTTTTTGGGGGGGGGGGCAGCAATTTTTTTCCCTGGGAAAAAAAATTCACTGTTCTGGATGTTTGTTCTTTTTTGTTTTCGTTCTTTTGTGGTCGATATAACAACATTCGATCTTTTGATCGTTCTCCGTTATAACATAGACCCATCCATTTCCATCATAGTAATAGAAACCCAAAAGACTTGGAGAAATTAAAAAATAATAAAATTCCCCCTTTGGTATGTACCTGAACTCACACATGCCATAACTGGAATGCCCACAAAGGTTTCTTACAAAAAGAATATAAGGAGCAAACATAATGTTCTACACTGATCACCTCAAGCCCTGTCTCTTTACTTAGTATCACACAGACTTCTATGAGGTGCTTTTTTTGCATGGCATACAGGGCATCCCTGGACCCTGTTTTGATGAATGTTCTACACATCAACAAAACAAACAGCATCATAACTACTAGATTAAAAGACCTACATTTTGCTTGCAACATAAATAAGATATGCTGGAGAGAGAGAGTTTCTCTGGGAATTCCCATTCCCTGGAACAGATTCCCCATCCGTGTGAAGCAGAGTTCTCCCTCTCCCTGTTTAAGCATGACTTGGACCAATGGATAGGTAATCAAAAATTCACCTCTGGTCTGGTGCCTATGTCAGATGAACAGAGGCAGTCAGCGAATCACCCCCGCCCTATATAAATCAAATTTATGGGTCTCATGTGGGTTGCACGGCTAGGCTTATAAGGGTCCCAGTGGTTGTTAGCATAGTATACATCTATGAACCTGTAATGTTTGGCATTAGTTGTGCAAAGCTGGTGAACTTTGGCACTTGAAAGTGCATCTTATTCAATGTGGAACCGTTACTTCTACTTTGGAAATGTGGGAAACTTGCTACATGACTGAGGAATATTTTCACTCAAGTGTACCGTGTCCTTTGCAGTTTGTTTCAGTATGGAAACATGGCCTTGCCATTTCAGTTTCCTTTCACAAATTAAAGAGGTGACCTAAAATGAGTGAAGGATTGCTGTACTGCTTATGAAAATAGAAACATGAGGAGCGCATAAGGGATTGTGTATTCTGAAGGAGTGAAACCCAAGTGCTCCTTGCCCTTCAGTGGAAATTCAGTATTAGGCAATGCCACCTTGACATAAATGTGGTAAAGATTATAAACCTGATGCTATAGGTATCACCATTTGTGCAAGTTTGTTATTTCTGGGGAATCCAAAGAGTTATTTTAGAAAACTCCTAAAGAAAATGGGGGTGTGCTGCATGAAAATGTGGGCTGACATGGTAAAAGAGGATCTAAAAATGATCTGCTTGAATCAGGAGTCCTTAACTAAACCCCTGCAATAGACAGACAGGATTTTTCACAGATAAAAGTAAGTAATGCAAATCATAAGGTGCAGCTTGTAGAACATCAGTAACTCTTTGGCCCAGTTGCAGGTAGAGTTAAACAAACAAAGGGCCATTGCAGCGAAGCATTCAAGTCACATTCAGGAATTGTATCTTCACAAAGACTTGAGTTAAAGTTGTATGATCTTGAAAATACAGTTCAGTGCATCAATATGAGGATTATTAAGCTACCTAAACCACTGAAAGGTTTGAACCTGTTATATTCGTAAAAAAATGAGCTAGGGAAGCAATTAGGAATGAAATATATACCAGTAATTGAGAAAGCACATAGAATAAATTCTACATCCGAGGCAGTGAATGCTCTTAGGTATTTTATTATTAAATGTTTAGACTATAATGGTCATGGAGTCATCCTGAAGAAGATTATGGACAAGGCACCATTAATGATTACAATACCATTCTCTATTCAGAAAAGAAGTAAATGTGCCCTTTGGCATCTAAGCAGACATACTGGCTTTACATTGAGTCCAAGGTTCCTGGCAATGTTATGCATGTCTAGGGATGGAAACCAATGCCATTTGTACTCCTCCATTGAAGCAGAGCAGTTTTTCAAGGGGGTTCACAGAACAGACCCCTCACTTACACAAAAGCAACACAGGAGGTTATGATGGTGTTGTTAGCAAGTAAGACAAGGGATCATTCAGTCTAAGTCTCCTCTATTGAACATCCAATGGTAAAGAATGGAAGTGATACCGTTAAAGTCAATAAGGCAAGGATGCCCAGGGGCAGGGAACCAGTGATTATATAGCTGGGCCAAAACAGGTACAAATTCTTGTCAATCAGCCTATGACTGGCACAGCTGTAACAGAGGCGACTCAATGTTTTCTGACCCAGAGATCTCAGCTGTGGAGGTCAAAGGCCTGTAACTTTTTATGGTAGGACTTTGAATCCCTAAATGCAGAAGGAGAAACACAACCTCACATAATGATACTGTTGTCTATTTCATGTCTGTAGCTAGGTAAAACACGTTATCTTTATAAAAGCATGCACCAGCTGTAAAAGTTATGTTCTATACCTGTTATAATTGCAAGGAACTAGCAGAAATGTTGTTGGAGAGGAGCTCAATATAGTCTTTTTGTCTTGTTGCTCGACATTTTTCCACCTTCATATATAACATGAATGATGACTGAACTTGCACTATGATGCTATATTTTGTACTGTAAGGAATACAACACAGGGTCTAATGTTTTCATTGGGCCTTCACTGTGATGTTACTAGTCAGATTACTTGGGCAATGGGAATTGCAGTAGCTATGTGGTAATTGTATTACATGAACCTGCAGCTCTCTCACCCCCCTTTATCCCTATTTCACCCTTCCTTATCACATCTTGTCATCCCCTAACTTACTGCCTCTCAGTCATCCGTCTTTGCATCTCTCTCACACGTCTTCTTTTCTACTCCCATTCACTCTTCATGCCTCTGTCTTCTACCCAAGGTATCCTTTCTTGCAATCATTCTCACTTGCCTGTTCTAATGTCTTCATACCCCTCTATATAACGAAATGCTGCTATCCTTGTAGCAGAAGCCATCTCACTGATTATGGCTGCATCTTATCTATAAAGGTCTGCTGAGCATAATTCCATTTTTCCATCCATATTATGACATTGTTAATTGCTTCTTGAACTTAATGTTGTAGCATATTCTTGCATCTGTAAACATGTATGTGATATATATATATATATATATATATATATATATATATATACACACACACACACACACACACACACACACACACACACACACACACACACACACATATACACATATTTTGTTTTTTAACATATCGCTGTATCTGTAAATATGTTTTGTTTATTTGTTATGTGATCCTATTCGTCCAGGCTGTGCCTGCAAATGGTCCACTGAGATCAGTGCACTACCTCAGTAAACAAATAGAAATAAATAAATAAAAATAAATTGCCTAACACCTTAAGATATTTGTTATGCATGTTTGAATGAGTTATTTGTGTGATGTATTGTTCAGTACCTACCTTTTAGTAATGTTCTTACCAGTAGACAACTAGCTGGTTAAAGTCTGCAATATATATATATATATATTTGTGTGTGTGTGTGTGTGTGTGTGTGTGTACTAGCAGATCATTAGATGGCAATACTAATGCTGTTATGGAAATATTAGATAGATGGCTAAAGCAAATGTAAATGAATCTTACAGGGTGACTGTTCATGGCCGTAGAATGCCTTTTGGGGGACTAGTCTTTCAATTGTGATCCAGTCTAAATCAGTCAGTAGAGTGATGATGGAATAAGTGTGGCCTTAGGCCACATTGGATACTACCTGCTGTTTAGGGCTGGGTACTTCTAGATGTCAGCTACATTTACAGAGTAGATCATTGGGCCAGGATACAGAACAAGATATGTAGGGTCATGCTTCACTTCTTCTATGTGGCTTAAGGATGCCACCTTGACAGACCCAGGATATCAGATGTGCTACATGGAATGTGAAACAGGTGTCATCTGGAAGAAGTCCAATGCTCTATTAAAAGTCTTCAGTAAAATGAGGGCTTAATTAGCTCTTCTACAAGAAACTAAGTTAAAACACAGACAGGAAAGTAAGACCTTTGGTAGGTGGAAAAGGAGACATTTCTTTGCAAGTGCTTCCATGGCTAAGAGGGAGCAGGCATTTTGCTTGATCACTCACTAGCATGCATAGAGTACTTGTTATTCCTGATCCCATAGATAGATGCATAGTGTGGGGAGGAGGGTCAAAATCCAATCCAAACTATTGTGGTGGCCAAGTCTTATGCCCCCAATGAGGATGACATTGAGTCAATCCATGCCTTCTGTAATCCGATTAAAGTGGCACATAGGAAGCATTCCTTACTAATGCTGGAAGTGATTTAATGTAGTAATTGATCCAGTATTAAATAGATTATCACTAGGGAGGTCATATTTGCCCAGAATGAGGATATTGTTCCATGGAGTCATGGATTACTTACAATTGGAGGGCTCTTGAAGAATACTCCACTTTCGGAATATTGAATACACATAGAGTATTGCATGATTAGCAGACATTGTCTGGGAATAATACAGAAAACTGACATTAAACCAGGGTCCTGCTGGATCATTCTGTGCTGACCATGGTGTTCCAAATGAGACCTCATACTTCAGGAAATATTAGACAACTGCTGACCTGCCAAGCAGTAAGAACCTGGGATTTAATGGATTATAAACTGATTTTTATAAATGCTTCAAAAGGCAACTAGGATTTCCTCTGTTAGACATGTACAGTGGATATAAAAAGTTTACATGCCCCTCTTAAAATGCCAGGTTTTTGTGATATAAAAAAATGAGACCACAATAAATCATTTCAAAACTTTTCCCACCTTTAATGTGACCTGTAACATGTACAATTCAATTGAAAAACAAACAAATCTTTTAGGGGAAAAAATATAAAAAATAAAAAACGTACAATACGCTGGTTGCATTAGTGTGCACATCTTTAAACAAATACTTTGTTGTGTGTGCACACCCTTAAACTAATACTTTGTTGAAGCACCTTTTGATCTAATTACAGCATTCAATCTTCTTGGGTACACACCTGCCATCAATTAAAGAGACTCTGATTAACCTCAAATAAAGTTTAGCTGTCCTAGTAGGATTTTCCTGACATTTACTCAGTTGCCTACTACAGCAAAAGCCATGGTTCGCAGACAGCTTACAAAGCATCAAAGGGATCTCATTGTTGAAAGGTCAGGAGAAGGGTACAAAAAAATTTCCACAGCATTGCATATACCATGGAACATAGTGAAGTCATCAAATAGTGGAGAAAATATGGGACAACAGTGACGTTGCAAAGAACTGGACATACCTTCAAAATTGATGAAAAGACAAGATGAAAACTAGTCAGGGAGGCTGCCAAGAGACCTACAGCAACACTGAAGGAGCTGCAGGAATTTTTGGCAAGTACTGGTTGTGTACTACATGTGACAACAATCTCCTGTATTCTCCATATGTCTGGACTATGGGGTAGGGTTGCAAGATGGAAGCCTTTTCTTACACAGAAAAACATATAGGCCTGGCTAAAATTTGCAAAACAATACATCAAGTCTCCCAAAAGTATGTGGGAAAATGTGTTTTGGCCTGATGAGACCAAGGGTGAACTTTCTGGCCACAATTCCAAAAGGTACATTTGGCGCCTAAACAACACTTCACATCACCAAAAGAACATCATCTCCAATGTGAAGCATGGTAGTGTCAGTATCATGCTTTGGGATTGCTTTTCTTCAACTGGAACTGGGGCTTTAGTCAAGGTGGAGGGAATTCTGAATAGTTTCAAATACCAGTCACTTTTGGTCCAAAATCTTCAGGCATCGGCAAGAAAGCTGAAAATGAAGAGGAATTTCACCTTTCAACATGACAATGACCCCAAGCATACATCCAAATCAATAAATCCAAAGAAAGAGTCGAAAAGGAGTTCAGAAGCTTAATACACCACACAGTTTCTGCACGAAATTAAGCCCTAGTAAACATTCATTAATATACTTTATTTCATTTCATTTAACCAATCATTTAATACTTGTTACTTCAAACTAACAAATGAACTTGCTTTATCAATTAACAATTAATTAAACTTATTCCTATTGTTTAAATAACACTGTATGTATTAATTTAAAATCAAATAAATTATTTAACGATCTTTAATAATTAAATACTTTAAAAAAACATTTTCCAATGATTAAAAACATCACTGTGGTTTTTTTTTTTAAAAAGAACATGACTAAAAAATAAACTGTGTATGTTTTTCTTTTTTTAAAAATTATTTCATGAAACCCATTTTATGTGGACTTTTAAATATGAATTAGTGCCATCTATTGGTCTTTACAAATTACTACATCCATCTTCTTATGTTCTAGCAGCCCTTAATTTCAATAAAGGTAAGATGGATATATATTCATTCAGACCAGGGAATTTATTAGCTTCTAGGGCTACTTGCCACCACAATTCTTTGTAACTAATACTCTCTTCCCAAGGACCTCCTCTAACATCTTTTTTAACTTGGTCCAATACAAAGAATTTAAAATCATTTTCTTTACATAAAAGTGCATGTCTATAAAGTGCATTAGTTTCTTTGCATTTACCCATTTCATATGTATGCTCATAGATCCTCTTTTTCAGGGATCTCTCAGTTTTCCCTACATAGTAGGATGAGCATTTCATACATATTGCTAAATAAACAAGCCCTATAGATTCACAGTTAAAGTAGCACTTACTATACAGCCATAATTCCTTACTTTCTAAATAAATTTTCTCCTGGTTTATAATAAACCCACACTGCCTACATTTTCCACATTTGTAGGTGCCTACCTTCAATGTGTTGCCTCTATCACCTAGTCTTCTTTCTACCTTTCCAATTTCTAAAATGTTTTTTACATTAACTGAATTCTTATATACCACCTTTAACTTTTGCTCTGGGAGCCCTTCCAAATCAGTTAAACTTCTAAATTTTTCCCATTCTTTTTGAAATAACCATTTCACTGATTTGTTCAGGGCATTATACTCTAGAACCAATGCTTGCTGATAGTTTTCATTCTCATGACTTCCATTGGTTCCTACATTCTGTCCATTTTCTTTCTCCCCTATAATAGGTTTAAATCTTCCCTTTCTCCCTATTGTAACTTCATTCCTCAAATTTTTAATAAACTGCTCTGGATATCCCCTTTCCTGGAACATCTGTTCTAATTTATCACATTCTTTTAAAAAATCATGTTCAGAGCTTGTCATCCTTGAACCTCTAACGAACTGCCCCTTTACTAAATTCCTCTTACAATAAATGGGGTGTCTGCTATCAAAATGAAGGAATGAGTTTACATATGTTTCTTTCCTAAATACCCTAGTATCAAAGGAATGGCTACTTTTATAAATCTCTATATCCAAGTATGCTATACTTTTGCTGGACACATTATATGTAAATTGCAAAAATTCCGTTGTATGACTAATATATTCAATAAATTCTTTTAATTTTTCTTGACCCCCCCATCCAAAAAATTATTATGTCATCTAAAAACCTCTTATATAACTTACAATATTCCATGTAGCCAGTTTTAAATATGTATTTCTCCTCCCAATTGGCAAGTACCAAATTAGCAAAGGTAGGAGCACAGGCTGCCCCCATTGCCACTCCTTGAATTTGTTGGAAAAATTCACCTTTATGGATTAAAAAGTTATTTTTCAAAATCAAATCCATAAAGCCTATGCATGCTACCTTTTCTTCGAATGTTAATTTTTTGTCATTAAATACTTCTTCTTCGAACATTCTTATTCCTTTTTCATATGGAATGGACCCAAACAGGTCTATTATATCTATTGTCACAAACATTAATTCTTTATCAAATACTTCTAAAGTTAATTCTCTAAGTAGATCCCATGAATCTCTCAGTATTGCTTCCTTATTTGTCCATATGTGTTTCGTTTTGACATCTACAAATTTTGCCATGGGTGTAGTTTTTGAACTTCCTGCCACTACAATGGGTCTAAAAGGAGGGTTTTCACTGTTCTTGTGTATCTTCGGTATGCCGAAGATGGCAGGTATCTTTGGCTTATTAAATTTTAAATAAGCCGCCATTTTCCCATCTATAACATTTTCGAGGGCCAAATCTTCCAAAACCATGTCTATCCTTCTATAGGCAATATTAATCTCATTCTTAGAGACAGTCCTATACTTAGTTGTATCCATCAAAATATCATTCATCTTCCCTTCGTAATCCATAACATCCATAATCACGACCCCCCACCCTTATTGGGTTTCATGACTCTGATACCTGCACTATTTTTTAATTCTTCCAAAATCCTCTTTTCCCCCATTTCTAAATTATTCTTATACTTAACCTTTTTATCAATTCTATTAATAATATTTTCCATATTACTTTCAAAGTTTTTTAGTTGAGCATGGATAGGTGGGTTAAATATTGATTTATTTTTTTAATATTCTTTGCTCTTCTGTCATATTGATGTTATTCCTATCAATACCTTCCTTTCTAAAAAGAAGTTCCAAGTTCATTTTTCTCATAAACAATTTTATATCCAACAAAGTTTGAACCCTATTCCCTTTGACTAAGGGAATAAATTTGAATCCTTTTTCTAATAGGGAAAAATGTTCACCCCTAAGTTCAGTATTACTAAAATTATATATAGTAAATCCATCCTTTGTATACTTATTCCCTATTTTCTTTATTCCCTCAGTTGTTCCACTAGTCAAGGGGTCTAATGCATATATCTCCCCTTTCCTCTTGTCCCCCCTCCCCTGTGAAAATTTCTTTGATTTCCATTCCTTAAATATTCTTCACCTTCATGTCTACCTAATGGTGGGAATTCAGAATCATAATCATCATAAAGAAATTCTGTTTGGGGCTCCCCTGTTCTATTTCCTACTTGATGTCCCCCTTCCTTCATATGAGTATTTTTATGTAGGAATCCACTATTATGCATTGGTTTAGGGTAGCTTATGTCTTTTTCATATTCCAAAATATCCCTTTTTAACTTATCCATCTTTCTTTTAACTAATACTTCACATCTTCCATCTATATCCCTTTTTAATTCCATATATTTCTGTCTCTCTTCTCTAATACCGAAGACTAAGTCTTCCTTGATTAATCCGTCGAGTTCAATAATTTGTTCATGTATCATTGTTAAGTTCCTATCATTTTCATCAATAATACATTTTACAATCTCCAAACCACAGTTATTAAAAACATTTACAAGTTCATTATGAAATATAGACCCTATCTGTACGTTATTTGGATATTTCCAAGTACATAGTCCCTTAGGGACTATTTTCCGTTTCAAGCATTCTTTAAGATAACCATTTTCAATTATAATAGATTTATACTTATACATCAACTTAGAAGCATTATCTACTTTCTTACTAAAAGAATCAGTATTGTGTCGTTGTTGCCCTACACCATTATCAAAATTGAAATTGAAATTAGAGTTGAAATTAAAATTACATTGTTCTTTCAGCCACTGATTAATTCCAATGGTGTTGGCATTTGAAACAGTACCTTGTAAACGCTCAAGCGTTTCTGTCTCTCCACTAAAATTAACCACAGTGTCCTCAATCATCCAAAACATCCAAATCAACAAAAGAATGGCTTCACCAGAAGAAAATTAAATCTTTGGAAAGGCCAGCCAGAAGGCTATACCTAAATCCAATAGAAAATCTGTGGGGTGACCTGAAGAGGGCTGAGCACAAGAGATGCCCTTGCAATCTGACAGATTTGGAGCGCTTTTGCAAGGAAGAGTAGGCAAATATTGCCAAGTCAAGATGTGTCATGCTGATAGACTCCTACCCTAGAAGACTAAATGCTGTAATTAAATCAAAAGGTACTTCAACAAAGTATTAGTTTAAAGGTGTACACACACAAAAAATTATTAGTTTAAGGGTGTGCACACTTATGCAACCAGCGTAGTGTACGTTTTTTATTTTTTATATTTTTTTCCCCTTACGGATTTGTTTGTTTTTCAATTGAATTGTACAGGTTATAGGTCACATTAAAGGTGGGAAACGTTTTGAAATGATTTATTGTGGTCTCATATTTTATATCACAAAAACCTGGCATTTTAACAGGGGTGTGTAAACTTTTAATATCCACTGTATTTGCAGGCTGTAGAAGTTGAGGATTTTCCTAAAAATTTAGTTAGGGCTGAAGTGGTAATGCTTACCAAACTAAATAAAAGTCTCAGGTGGCACTAGTGTTAAGTACTGTATTCCCTAGCTTATGCAACTGGTTCTAATCTCACAAATGTCAACTTGACTGCGTGTGTATGTATGTGCATATGTGTGTGTGTGTGTTTGTGTGTGTGTGTGTGTGTCTTCATTTAGCAATCACTCTGGAGACCATTTGGGTAAGAGGTTCAGAATAATGGTTAAAGGTGGATTGGTCTGACATAATGATTAAGGTCTTTACCTCAAAGGCACAATGTACAAGGTTTGATTCAAACCCCAGGTTATTGGCTAGGCCTAAAATGACCCTTCAAGGCAGTTAGCCTCATATTCTCTTATGAACCTATGAGCCAAAGGATGTGACTGATTATAGACCTATTTCATTATTGGATACAGACCTTAAGATCTTCACCAAATGTTGACCTGGAAGGTAGAGCGAATCCTCCTCTTGAAAATTACACAACACAGTTTCAGTCCTGGACACAGCACTACAACTGCCCTCATATTATTCTTGGATACTGTTAACAGAGCTTGTGATTCTGGGGAAACAGTATCTACCATATTTTTAGATCTATCAAAGGCCTTTGATACAGTTTCCCACCCTTTGCTACTATCATAACTCACAAACTTCAGTCTTACCCCCACCATTCTCAACTGGTTCTCCAGCTATCTAAATGACAGGCAGCAGGCCTTCAAATGGCAAAACTCTATCTCTTCTTATCTTAACAGCTGTTACTGGAATTCCTTGAGGCTCCCTACTTGGTCTGCTGCTCTTCAATATTTTCATTAAAAATTTCCACACATCTACGACCACTGGAACCCTCACTCAATATGCAGATGACTCAACCATCATCTGCTCAACTGACACGATTTCTGAAATCCAGATCAAAACCAAACAGCCTTCACCACCACTAAATCCTGGCTGTTCAATGAACACCTAGCCCTAAACCCAAATAAATTCAAAGTCATGCTTTTCACCCCTAAAAAATTAGCCCTGATAAATAAAGCCATGTGCAATATCTATTCCCAAAGTAAAGCACAAATAAAAATTGTCAGCCGCATAAAGCTTCTAGGACTATCCATATATGAACATCTAAAATTCCATATTCACCTGTAACAGAACATCCAAAAAACTCATAAAACGTGAAATGCTCTATAGGCATAACCAATTCCCAAGCCCCACCCCCCACAAAACAAACACCTACTTCCATTTACCTACTTCCCCCTCTTATGTATAGCACCCCGCTACCTACCATCCATCAAATCCTTCTAAGAGACAAACTAAAAACATGTTACAATAAAATTACAAAATTTGCAACAAGTTCCAAAAACTTCTCTCATCACTGTACTGCTCTCCAATCCCTAAAATGGCTGGAACTACCAAACTACCTCAACTATCTGCAACTCACTGCTGCTCACAAACTTATCTTTAAACCCTCTGACTGTTCTGGCCTCAGTTCTATCTTCACCTTCTACCTCCTTAACAGGCCCCTCAGATCTGAGAATCAGAAACTATTACAGGTACATAAGCCTAACTGGCCTCCCAAACAACTTCTCTTCTCATAGTCTATAGTGAAAAATTGGAATGCTCTACCACTAGCTATAAGAACAGTCCAAAATCTTCAAAACTTCTCTACACACATACCTATATTCCTCCTGGAACTGTATTTGCACTCATCACCCTTGAATATCAACCATTAACACCTCATATTTTTCTTTTTTCTCACTAAAATGTTTACCTAAATTTTCTCCATGTCATAACTATTCTGTAAAAATACTCATTTGTAATCTGACACTGCTATTTGTCTGTTCACTGAATTGCTAATTGTTTAATTCTTTGTAACTTTGTAATCTAATTTGCCTGATGATTGCATATTACCATGAGGAGCTTTTCTCCCTGGGCCTCCACTGACAATGGGGTCTGTATGGCCCAGTGGTCTTTGCCAGTTAAGAAACTGCAAACAAACAAACAAACAAACAAACAAACAAACAATAAATAAATAAATAAAATAAATACTATTTAGTTATCAACAATCATCCAGGCTTCATCAAGGGATGCAAGGTGTCCCAGACAAAATTAGAGTCTGGAAGGAATAATGAAAGCTTCAGCCAAAAACTGAATTTAACTTAATTTCAACAGCAAGTATAAGTAAAAAACAAAATCAAAACAGACAAATATCTATATCTGTTTATATCAACATTTCTCTGTCTATCCATCTATCTATCTATCTCTCTATCTATCCATCTGCCTATCTATCTATCTATCTATCTATCTATCTATCTATCTATCTATCTATCTATCTATGTAGCTATCTATGTAGCTATCTATCTATTGATCTATCTATCTATCTATCTATCTATCTATCTATCTATCTATCTATCTATCTATCTGTCTAACTATCTATCTATGTAGCTATCTAAGTAGCTATATATCTATGTAGCTACCTATGTAGCTATCTATCTGTTGATCTATCTATCTATGTAGCTATCTGTCTATCTATCTATCTATCTATCTATCTATCTATCTATCTATGTAGCTATCTATCTATCTATCTATCTATCTATCTATCTATCTATCTATCTATCTGTCTATCTCTCTATCTATCTGTCTATCTATGTAGCTATCTATCTATGTATCTATGTAGCTATCTATCTATCTATCTATCTATCTATCTATCTATGTATCTATCTATGTAGCTATCTATCTATCTATCTATCTATCTATCTATCTATCTATCTATCTATCTATCTAGCTATCTATCTATGTAGCTATCTGTCTATCTATCTTTCTGTCTATCTATGTAGCTATCTATCTATGTATCTATGTATCTATGTATCTATGTATCTATCTATCTATCTATCTATCTATCTATCTATCTATCTATCTATCTATCTATCTATCTATCTATCTCTGCAGCTGTCTATGTAGCTATCTATCTATATATCTATCTATGTAGCTATATATCTATCTATGTAGCTATCGATGTATCTATATATATATATATATATATATATATATATATATATATATGTATATATATATATATATATATATATATATATATATATATATATATATATATACCTACCAAAGGTTAAAAAGGTTACACAGAGAAAGCAATCAGTAAAAACTGCAATAAAGGCCCAGACAAGCTAGAATCTTCACTGTCTTAGTGGGGGCCCATGGCATATATGCACATGACCCCTTATGGGCATAATATTTCAGCTACATAGCTTCTGAATGCCCATGAGTTTTTACTCTTTAAGTCTTTATGGGTACATTTAGGCCAATAAAGCCAAACCCCACTAGCTGTATTGCTATTATGTGTCGCTTTACTGATATTAGAGAAACTCTTCTGCTTCTTGGCTAAACATGGGCTAAACTCTTGGCTAGGAAGGGCCTCAGGGAGAATAGCCTAGTAACGTCCTATGATCCTATCCTGTTCATCTATATCTTGACTTTCATCTCATTTTTAGCATTATCCCTAACAGCTTTTCTCCCTCCTTTTCTGCTTTGTAACATATGCACTCCTACTCAGGTCCGTCATCAAAAATACCTTTTAGCCTGTCATTATGCATTTCATCTTCTTCCATTCCTTAGCTGTACCCTCATTCTGTCTCCTTTCATATCCCTGTATTTCTTACATTTTAGGTACACGCTTCTCCTATAATTCCTCATACTATTATCTCTTACCCTACCTGCGCGTTTTACATCCTGCCAACATCCATTTCCTTCACGATTGCAACAAAGCTCTTATGGTGTATCAGCTCAGCAAAACACTCCAGAACCTCATCTCTCAGTTATACTATATCTATATCAGCAGTCATATATCCTGCTGTTCAAATACCATTATCCAAAACAACAGACGTTTACTTACAAATTAGGTATGAAAATGCCTTAACCTGTACCATCATACCTCCATAACCATATCACTTAGCAGTGACATCCACCCAAAGCCAGGCATAACTCAACACATACCGATAGGTGTACTTGATAACTGTACTTGAATAGTATGATATATAAGTGATGATACAGACAGGGTGTGATTGGGAGATGAGGTTCAGAAGGATTTTGTTTGTCAGACACAATACAAGACTTTTGTTACACTTGTGAGAGTAATTGATGTTGGTGAAGTGTGCAAGTAAGAGAAGAGATACTAGTATGAGAAAATGTGTGCACGTGTGTAGATATGTACATATAAATATATATATATATATATATATAGATGTAATATCAAAATCTTGAAGGCAAAATATTTTGCCTTCAAAACACCAAATTAAAATCCTGAAAATGAAAACATCATCTAGGCTATATGTCGAACGTCGTAAACACCGTGAAACTTTGAAAACTGTCTTTTGCCCACACAACGTTCAAAATCCCGACTTCAAAATTTTGATTGGAAACCATACACACACACACACACACACACACACACACACACACACACACACACACACACACACACACACACACCACACATGCACACACACACTATGTATATATTATATGACCCCCACTTAATATAACTTCCTTTCTTATACAATTGCTTTGTCTATGTGCCAGTGTAATATATCTTTCTGTCTTTTACATCTTTGACCCTTTTCTCCCACCCCTTTATCTGCTGCTTCTTTATACTTTGCTAATAGTTTCTTTTGCACACCCAGCTATTTGAACTGTGGATGTTTCACTGTCCTTTCACATGGGATTTACTCCCTTGTTTACATTATATGCCCTTTAACCTTCTGCTTCTCCTATGGCCTCTGCTAGCCTATGACATCTTTTGATATCTTTTTTCTTTCCTATTAATGCTCGAAACTGACTGTACTCCATTATGATATATATAGATATATATATATATATAAAAATACACTTCACCAATATCAAACTTCTCCACCCCCCCCCCCCCCAAAAGAGCAAGTATCTATCCCGGCAGAGGGCTGCCTCCCAAACATCTCAGATGCTCAAGTGAAGGCTGGCTTCTCCAAAGCAAAAAACACTGCTTCCATGGGACCAGATGGCATCCCAGGTTGCGTCCTACATGAACTCCAAGAGGAACTAATCCCTCAAATAAAACAGCTATACAGTCTCAGCCTCACTACAGGATATGTGCCCACAGAATGGGGTACAGCAACAGTGGTCCCACTCCACAAAGGTGGAGCCTCTACGGACCCTGGAAACTATCGCCCCATAAGCCTGACTAGCTTAGTCTGCAAGGCTATGGAGAGGATCATCATGGAGCTCATAAACAAAGACATTGGGGACCTACAGACACCAGATCCTACCCAGTTCGGCTTTGTCAAGGGCAGATCCTGCCTTTTGAACCTGGTTGACTTCTTTGAAACAGTCACCAAAGCCAAAGATGAAGGGAAGGTAGTCCACACAGCCTATCTGGACCTTGCAAAGGCATTTGACACAATACCCCACTTGGGCATCATAGATAAGTTATCCAGCTTAAATATAAACCCCTATGTCAAAAGATCGGTCACAAACTGGCTCAAAGACAGAACCCACAGAGTGAGAGTTGCTGGAGCCATGTCAGACTCAAAACCGGTCACAAGTGGTGTCCCACAGGGTTCTGTCCTGGGACCACTCTTGTTCGGTATATACTTTTCCGAGGTACAGGCAAACGTGGGAGGACTATGGCTCACCAAGTTCGCAGATGACTGCAAACTGGGCGCCATAATCCACTCTCCAGCTGACACAGACATCCTTCAAAAAGGTCTCACAGAGACAGATAACTGGTGCCAGCGCCATGGTTTAAAGATAAATGCCAAAAAATGTATAGTCATACCCTTTGGCAAAAACAATGTGCCCACAAATTATCACATAGGCAGAAACCCATTAAGTACAGAGAAAGTTATTATGGACCTGGGGACCCAAGTTGATAGCAATCTCTCCTTTGAAAACCACATTGCCAAAGTGGTTAGAAAGACCTTCTACATAGCCCACCTCATCACGAAGGGTTTCACATCTAGATCAAGAGAGGTAATCATGCCCCTTTATTCATCCCTCATCAGGCCCATCATAGAATACAATGCCCCTTTTGGGATGTACCTTACCCGACACGTGCAGCAATTAGAAAGACCCTAAAAGTATCTCACCAAGAGGATCAAGGGTCTCAAACAGATGCCATATGCTGTTCAGTTAAAAAAACTCTAGCTCTACTCAGTTGCATATCGCCTACTTCGAGGCGATCTATGCCTGACATACAAAGCTATGTCAAATCCAGAATTAATGGACATGCTCCACCTCAGTAAATCTTATAGATTTAATTTACATTGGTTTTGTTTTCCTTTGTGGAGTATACTTATGTTATAATTGTGGAGCTCTTTTATTTTTCTTCTTTAACCATAGGAAATACCCAGTCACAATCTCTCAGTTAACGCATTTAAATAAGTAAGTAGGTAAACAAGTAATAAATAAAAGTATAAGTCAGAGGCACTGTTGTCCCTATCCCTTGTAAACAGTATGATTTGATGAATATTATTTTAATGGTAGCTTATAAAGCAGTTGGACAGTGATGTATTCCCCACTTCATATGTAGACTTGCTTTGCTTTCCAGGATGCCCTATTTAAATGTCTATTCTTTGGAGCTGAACAGTATAACATGGCAACTTGCATCATATTCCATCTTAAATGCTTTTAACACTCTCTGATTCATCACTGGGTAGTTGCTAGGTATACCAAAGGAACTTGCAGTATATCATTGTGTTTCACTTGCCATATTGTTGTGGCTGCAACTGTTTTTATTTTGCATATCCATAAAAATACTAATACAAATTTTATATCTCACTTTTTCACATTTAGTGGAGATTCATAGGATCATAGGAGGTTACTAGGTTAATGGCACTAGGGCCCTTACAAGTCTAGTCAAGAGTGTATCCCCAAAAGAAACCTCAGTCAACACCTGTCTCCCCTGTCAGTGAGGGACACAGGTGGAATGCCTGGGACAAATTTGAGATTTCCCATCCACTCATCAAGGCTGCACTTGAAGGGGGTCAGTGAGGTGCTCTGTTTGATGTGTATGGGAAGTCTATTCCAGAGATGGGGCAGCCTCTGGAAGATAAACCTGTCTCTCATAGGTTCATAGGTGTGTACTAGGCTAATGGCCCTGGGGCCTTTACAAGCCTAGCCATAGGATTACCCTGGCATCCTGCCACCCGACCTTAGTTTTCAGTGTCTCTGTTGAGTAGAGCCACTGGAGTTATCCCCGGAGTGAATTTTCTATTTCCCATCCACTCATCAAGATTTATCTTAAAGAGGTTCACCGCGGTGCTCTGCTTGACATGTATGGGAAGTCTATTTCATTGCATTGGCAGTCTCTGGGTTATGAACCTGTCTCTTCAGTACATTCTGTTGATTGTGGTAATGAGGTTGAGGTCTCTGGAGTCTGTGGTGCGGAGGGATAGGGATTTCTTTAGATGTATTATTTCTAACAGAGCTAGGTCAGACATGGCTTTGTAAGTCAAGCAGAGATCGCCTCTAAGTAGATGATATGAGACAGAGAATAGTTGGAGTTTTTTGAGTCTATCCATGTAGGACAAGTGTTTAAGGCCTAGGATCCTCTTTGTGAGGTACTTTTGTGGCCTCTCCAGTTGTTGCAGGTGTCTAGTGAGGTACATGCCAAATGGGGAATTGTACTTGATGATCATCCTAATGAGGGAAGAGTAGAGGGAGACAATTACCTCTTTCTTTCTGGATGCAAAACCCTTAATAATGAGATATGCCACATAGAAGGACTTTCTGACCACAGTGGCAATGTGATGATCAAAAGAGAGGTTGCTGTCAAACTGTGTTCCCAGATCTCTTATAATGCCTTCTGCATTTAGTGGACTACCATCAATGTGGTAATTCATGGGAACCTGTTTCTTTCCAAAGGGGATAACGACACATTTTTTGGCATTGAGCTTAAGGCCATGGTTCTGGCACCAGTCGTTGGTCTCAGTGAGGCCATTCTGTAGGATGTCAACTTCACATGGGGAGTTAATAATAGCTCCCAACCTGCAATCATCTGTGAACTTTCTCAGCCAGAGTCCCTTCGTGTTGGCCTGGACTTCAGAGAAGTAGATACCAAACAAGAGAGGACCTAGGACCGAACCCTGTGGGACTCCACTCATGACTAGTCAGCAGTCTGACTTGGAGTCAGCTACTTTCACACTGTGGGTTCTATCTGTGAGCCAGTTTACAACCCACCTAGTGATATAGGGGTTGATGCCTAGCTTAGTGAGTTTTTCTATGATTCCTGAGTGGGGAATGGTATCAAAGGCCTTGGCCAGATCAAGGTAGGCTGTATGAACCACCTTGCCTTCATCCACAGCTCTGGTGACTGACTCAAAGAAGTCAACCAAGTTGAGCACGCATGATCTACCCTTCACAAAACCAAACTGTGTGGGATCCAGAGTTTGGAGATTCCCTATATCCTTGTTTATTAGGTCCATGATGATGCGTTCCATAGCTTTGCATATCTGACTGTTCAGGCTAATGGGGGCGATAGTTCCCAGGATCTGTAGTTGCTCCTCCTTTGTGGAGAGGGATGACTGTTGCAGTGTGCCATTCGGTAGGGAGAAAGCCTGAAGTGAGGCTGTGATTGAACAGGGCACACAGGTGTGGTGCCAGTTCACTCTGTAGTTCATGTAGAATACAGCCAGGGATATTTTCAGTTCCCATAGAAGCTGTATTCTTAGCCTTGGACAGTGCTGTTTTAACCTGTGCAGCAGTACTGGGTGCCTGGCGATCTACTGATATTGTGATTGGTCCTTTGGGGGGTAAAGTTGGCACTGAATCTGTTGGCCAGTATATTGGCAATATCTGTTGGCCCAGTATAGGAGGTACCATTGTACAATAGCTCAGTGCAAATCTGGGTATTGCCGTGGAGATTCTTTACATAACTATAGGATGCCTTGTGGGTGTCTTTACTGTCTGTTGCAATTCTGTTTTCATAGCTAGCTTTAGAGGATTTGATGAGGGATCTCAACTTTTTGTTGAGGCTGATAAGGGAATTTTTCCAGTCTTGGGACTTCACCTTATTCCACATCAGTTTCCTCCTTCTCTTGTAGAGTTTGTTTATGGCAGGAGACCACCAGATTGGCTTTCTTTTTATGGAGGAGAGCGTCTTGGTTCTATTGGGTATCGCGAGATCCATGCATTTGTGTACATATTCATACAGTGCATTGGTGTATGATTTGGTAGTCATGCAACTATTATCATTTGCATGGGTGCTGTGAAGCTAGCCTCCTCTGTTTTTAGGAGCCCAAAGGAGAAATTTATCATGGTGGTTACCTTTGCAGTGGGGTGGGGTGGGAGGGATGTGATTTCCAAGGTGATTAGTTTGTGGTTGGCTCTAACCATGGAGGAGCTGACTACTGGTGTAGAGCAACAGTCATCCATGTTAGTAATTTGATGATGTCTTACATTAGAGTCAGGCCTTTTGAATGGGTAGTGCGTGATGAGTTAGACTTATGGATATGGAGCATCTCTAGTAGGGCAGGGTCCGAGATTGCCTTGTAGGCAAGACACAGACCACCTCTGAGCAATCTGTACAATATCAAGTAGAGTGATAGTGATTTTGAACCTGTGTGCATAGTACAGGTGTTGGAGGGCATGGATTCTCTTTGTGTGGCCTTTCCAGTTGGTGCAGATGTTTGGAGAGGTACATACCAAACAGGGCATTATACTAAATTATTGGTCTAATAAGGGAGGAGTATAGAGAGGTAATAGCCTCCTTTTTTCTGGATGCAATCCCTTTACTTATGAGATGAACCAAGTAAAAGGCTTTCTGACCACTGCTGCTACATGATGGTCAAAAGTGAGGTTGTTGCCAACCTGAGTGCCTAGGTCTCTCACCACAAGTTGTGTGCTTAGGGGGTTGCCATTGATGTGGTAATCAGTAGGGGGTCATGTTTTTGACAAATGGTATGATGATACTTTTTTGCATTTAGCTTGAGTCCATGACTTTGGCACCAGTCATTAGTTGCTGTGAGACCCTCTTACAGTATGTTAACATCATTTGGGGAGTCAATGACAGGACCCAACTGACAGTCACTGCAAACATGGTCAGCCACAGGCCTTTTGTGTTTGCCTGGACTTCTGAGAAGGAGATGCCAAACAGTAGGGGCTCCAGGACAGATAGATCACAGGGGAACTCCACTAATGACAGGTCTGCGATTGGAGGTGGAGGCAGCTATTTTGACTTTGAAGGACCTGTCGGTGAGCCAGTTGGTCACCCACTTGATGAGACAGGGATTTATGCCAAGTTGTGTTAGCTTTTTGATGATGCCTGAGTGGGGGATTGTGTCAAAGCCCTTGGCCAAGTCAAGGTAAGCTGTATGCACTAACTTTCCCTCATCTAGGGCCTTGGTGATAGTCTCAAAGAAGTCAACCAGGTTCAACAGGCAAGATCTGCCCTTGACGAATACGGACTAGGTGGAGTCAAGTGAGTGGACATTGCCTATGTCATTGTTTATGAGATCCATAATAATATTTCCCAGGGCTTTACAGATCAGGCTTGTCAAGCTAATGGAGCGATAGTTTCCAAGGTGAGTAGTGGCACCACCTTTGTGCAAGGGGATGACAATAGCAGTTCTGCACTCTGCTGGAATGAAGCCTGTAATCAGGCTGTGGTTGAATAGGATGCTCAATGGCGAAGCTAGTTCTTGCCAGAGATGGTGCAGTTCTTGCCAGAGATGGTGCAAAATACATCTTGGGATATTATCAGGTCCACCTTGGTAGAGGGTAAAGTACGCTTGACTGATCATGAACTGCAACATTACAAAGAGAAGGAAAACACGCTGATCTTATTTTAAAGTTGTTTGGAACAGAAATGTATGCAGGGTATATTCTTTCACGTAAAATATGTGAAGTCTGTTCCATAACTATTTAATGCTACACAAAGTCTAATCAAAGTTGTGTTATAGTGGGACTATAGTTTGTAAACATATCATTTTAAAGTGAAAGCTTTGGTCTTATACTGTTCACCTGTATAATATATGTGTTGTGATACAGTTGAAAGAGTTAAATTGCATGTAGGAAGTTCCCAAGGCAGAATGAGTAGAACTTGCAAATGCACCTGGAATGGAACCTACAGTTAAAAGTCCACAGAGTCTGAAATATGGCTAATCTTTCTGCAGTGAATGTACTGTAGGACAGACCTCTCAACTGTCCTTATTTTGGACGAACATTCACATTTTCAGGCAAGATTTACCCCTGCATATGATAAGCTTAGGTACCTTGGAAGTTCGTCCCTATTTTCAGAATTGTTTTACCCCTTAATATAATTTTCTGGCTCCCACTCAACACACCAGAACTCTCAGCTGTCCAGATTTTTGCAGAATGGCCAGATTTTTTCCCTCCTTATTTTTGATCTTTTCCTCATAAAATGTGTTTTTTCTAGCAAATTACTGAGATTTGAAGTCACTGAATAATACTAAATAATGACAGATATTTGAGTTTCAGAATTCATATCCTTCAGAAAATACACAATAATTCAAAACCTGCCACTCTATGGACTTTCAAACTTAATAGGAGCAATTTCTTTTAAATCTGTCCCTATTTTGGGGCCTTTGTGTCCTCATTATTTCTGACTTTGTCCAGATTTCTTGTGTTGAGAGGTTGAGAGGTATGCAACACATGATTTTGAAGCTGCCTTGTTTTCAGAACCCCACACTACATGACCAACATACTAATGGCACCAATAATTTAAAGAAAGTAGACACATATCTGATATCTCCCTTTCTCTGAAGCAAAAATAAATTACCTTGTGTGGTAAAATTTTGCAGTACACGTCATTGATGATTTTAGCCTGTCTCTTTTATAACGTGCTTATATTTTGCCATTATTTTTGCCAATCTGTTTTTAAACCTGTTTCTGAGTAATATCCCAAAGTTGAAAAATGGGGACAGTTATGGGATGTTTGGTAATCAGGTTTTATACTAATTAGATGTCCATATTTTTACCTGGATGTATCTACTTTTAGAAGGCCTTTGTTCCCATTTTTAATGTCTGCAGGTTGAGAAGTGAACGGTAGAATATCCTTTTGAAACTTTTGGAAACCAATCCTCATAGGGTAACCGTTGGAGACAGCCAAGGTTGAGAAGGAAGAAGAGAGAAAACTGTCTCTGCATGGCTGTTAGAGGCAGCCCGTGTTTAGTACTAAGAAAAGGTAGAAAGGACTTTGCACTCCGATCAACAGCTTGATTTCAGCTCTCCCAGTGTGAACAAAGAAACCAAGAGATAAGGGCCAGGAACTCTGCAAGTTTTAGAAAACTCAATTACTGCCCAATAAGTAGACTGCCTGGATGCCAGCAAAGAAGAAACTTTGAAAGCCTGAAAAAATTTGTTTCAAAACATGGCTTCCAGTAATCTTGAGGAAAAGATGAACCGTGTGTGCTCAGAGCTGATTAAAATAAATGAAACATTGCAGGAGTTTATCAACTCAAAGAACAAAAGGCTGGAAAAAAATTGAAGAAATTTTAAACAGATAATCGGATGAACTGATAAAACTGCAAAAAGCAGAGGTTTTAAATGAAGGAAAGGATGGTTGAGTAGGAGACTGCTCAAGAACAGCAGTTTCAAAAAACAGTAGAGTTAAAAGTTGGAGAATGCAGGAAAAACCTGAGATTTTGTTCTGCATCAGAGAAATTGAAAGGAACAAACCATATTATTTTTATGAAGGCATAAAGAAGCAAGTGGACTTGTATTCCACAGCAGGATATTTTTTTAATTGAAAGGGCACTTTCATGTGTATGCTGTAAACCTCACCATGAGAATGCAACGGAGAACTGTATTTTAAAGATGCAATTATAACAGCAGAAAAAATTTGATCCTGACAAAACTGAGCCAAAAGGACAAAGTATTAAAACTGGAAACAGGAGAGTGTTTGTGGAAAATTGTTCTTCACTGTTCACCAGCTGAGAGAGAAGCAGATTTATCCCAGCAATCAGGGAATGTTGAGAAATAGGTGTGAAACTCAAGTTGCTGTAGGGAGCTGTCTTCAGAATATTTTTTCCTAGAGGATCAAAGTATTTTTTTTTGATGTAGAACAGGCTAAAGAGGAAGTTTGTCCAGCAAAACATGAGTCATCAAACAGAAAGGGACTCTGCTTGTCAGTTGTCTGATGATAAAGCCCACACAGAGACTTTTTTTGAAACATTGGAAAATGTTTCACTGACAAATACTTGAGAGATAAAAAAGCACAGGAACTGACAACAAGAATTGTGAGTACCTTGAACTTGAGCAAGTGAATGGGGCTGGGAGATGGAAATGAAATGGAAGACCAGCAACATTGAAATTAGTGAATAGCTGTGATACTATAAAGCAATAACCGATGATGTGGTGTGGTATATTGAAGACTTACCCATGGTTGGTGTGGTTTAATCATGAGGGTGAAGCCCGAGTGATTAAACAAAGGCAACCGTAGATAAATCTTCAATATACCACAATCACGGAGTTGATTATTGCTATTATACAATGATATTATTTAAGAAAAAAAAATACTTACTTTTCTTAAATAATGTCTTTGTATAATGGCGGATTACTGTTCTTCCACCGGTTGTGGTATACTGCTTGTTCATTTTGATGTACTGCACATGCGTATGGGACTTGCATTCCCATGCATATCCAGTACATCAATGCTTTGAAACAGAAGCAACGGAGAAAAGAAAGTCTCCATGGCTCCGTTTTCTCTCTTTTTTTTTTTAATTGTAAAAAAAAGGTTTTGGGGCACTTTATACTAATGGAAAAAAGCCCGGGCGACCTGACCTTTTTCCATTGGTATATTGTGGGATTTAAAAAGGGCATGCTGGTTGGGCTGGACCAATCAGCGTGCACGTTTTCCGATAGTAATAGGGAGTCATTGTATAAAAAAGTATCAGTCACATTTGTGAAATATGGATTTACAAGAAAAAAGTGTGAAGACTTGACTTTTGTTGACTTTGTTAAACTTGTCAGGGACTGAAATGCACATGCTCCAGCTCATCTCAGAACTATTTAGAAGGACGCTGAAAGAAAGGAGCGTGGACAAAAAGTAACTCTGGGTAAAACATTTTTTTTCTTAACAGTATTCGTATGGGACATTTCAAGATGTAAATAGCATGTAATATAGTAAAGCATTTTCATTTATTGTTGTATGTGATAAAGATACTAAAGTAAACAAGTGTCTTTTTCCTTCATTTTTACTTTTAAGAAATGTAGGCTTTATAATGTAAAAAGTGAAGAAAGGTTGGGCAAAAGCATGTTAACCGGCTGTAATCTTGGGTTGTTGAGGTGTACTGATTATAATATATGTACAGCTGATATATTTTCTCTTACTTTTGCACAGGTGAATATCAGGATTAAGGCCTTTGGGTTAACCTAGTATAATTTGTTAATGCAATCAAGTAAATAAGAGGACACTGAAAAGCATGCAGAGCTGTACATTTGGTACTTGTGTTTCCATGGAGATGTGTTTCCATGGAGAGAAGTTGAGTATGGGGGAAGTAATAAAAGCTAAAACACCCTTTTAAGGCTAAAGGTGAATGTTTTCTGAAAACATATAGGCTATATTTCATATATGGGAGGAAAATGAAGATAAGACAACAACAGACATCAATTAGTGTAAGTAAGCTGTAGCACAGGATGTAACATGCTTCTTGACATGTATAACCTTAATGTTAGGTTAGGTTATGCCTGTTGTATGCGACTGTCACTTTGATACAATTGTTCCTGTCATGAGGGCTGACCTTCATTATTTAAAGATGTACATAGTTTTGTGCGTTTAAGTTAACAGGTTATTGGATTGTTCTGGGGACTGTGTTTGTTTTTTTCTTTTCATTAAAAGCAAAAGTCATGTAAAATGTTATATAGGTTCAAACGGAGATGACAGGAAACAACCGTATAAGAGATGAAGCTGCTAAGCATTGTTGGGTGCATGTAACACAACAGCTTGAAATAGCCGTTTAAAAAGCTGTCATATATAATCTCTCTCTCTCTCTCGTGCCCATTCCATGTCTTTCAGCATACTGGGCAATGAGCGATCTCCACCGCTGTCATAAATAATAGGTGGGAATAGTAACTTCCCATCATAAAATGGCTGCACCCAGCATATTATTTTGGAACATGAATGGCCTCACAGGTATAGAAGAAAAAGGTAGTAGTACTTAATTATATTAAGAAATGAAAAGTGCAAATACCAGTGCTCCAGAAGACACATTTGGAAACAAGTGAACATGTGAATTTGATAAAAACCGGGAACACACTACCAAGCCAAATAACTTCTACCACCTCCTTTAGTCAATTCAAAAAAATTCCTGAAAACCCACTATCTAAGTAACTGGCTATGCTCATGCCACTCACAAGGCTAATCCATACCTAGAGAATTTGTCAGGGTACAACTATGTATAAAGTTTCTCCACTGAAAGCTTCCAAACCCGAATACATTTACCTTATAAAACTTATAACTGCAAAAGAAACAAAAAATGTACCTCTAACTGTTTACTGTAAGAAATGTTAATCACTAGCATGTTGTCCTGATGTGTATACATGTCATATGTATGTATGTTCTACTTCATTTTACTCTCATGTATTGTATTGTAATGTGGAGTTTTTCTCCCCGGGCCTCCGCTGCAAATGGACCTGTGTCCAGTCGGACTTTCTAGGTAAACAAATGTAAAATAAAATAAATAAAGAAAGAAAGAAAGGACTTCAGGATGGATTTTTAGTAGAACATGAGGGACAAAGGAAAAGGTAATGCTTATACATATTGTTAGGTGAGCTCCAATAATGATAGAAAAGAAAAATAAATATAATAATGGTAGAGATGTGGTAGTGAAGGGCTACTGGCAAAGGAGGAAGATTATACTGCCATGTATTTATATTCACTGTAAACCTGTTATTATAGAAATTACAAACATTTTGAGAGAATTAATCGGCTTTCAGCAGGGAATTTATATTTATTTATTTTATTTATTTTTATTTACATTTGTTTACCGGGAAATGGGAGAAAAGCTCTGCATCATGTACATGATAAATAGAGATACCAAGTTGCAGCAATAGTAAACATTACAGGTTGTTGGCTTTAATACAATAACAAGATATTGATTATCAACAGTATATACAGTAAATGTTGCAAGTTAAGATAGTTTCTTGTTGTTTATAATATTAGTAACAAAGCTGTCAGACAAGATGTTAAAGTATGTAAAGACAACTAGCTATTTCTGACTGTGGTTAGTAGTGGTGGTAGTATAGTTGGGTTAAGAGTCTAAGGGGGGGTAAGGCTGGAGGTGTTAGTCTGGATTAGAACAAGGACAAAGCCAGTGCAAATTTAAGTGGAATTTGAGCGCAGTCTTGAAAAGGCTGCTGGAAGGTAGAGTAGTTATAGAGGGTGGAAGATTGTTCCAAAGTTTAGATATGGTACATGAAACTATAGCTTCTCCTGCTGAGTGTTTGGGTTTGATAACAGTGAGTTGATTTTTGTTGCTTGATCTTAGGGCCCTAGTGTAGAGATAGGGTTGGAGAAGAGTAGGGAAGGGATGTTATGGGGGTGGTTAATATATTTATGAGTGAGGGTTAGTTGATTACAGTGAAGGAGTTGTGGGAGTTCTAGCCAGTTTAGTTCTTTAAGGCAGATACAATGATGGCTGAGGTAGGTGGTTCCAGTGGCAAATTTATCAGTTTTGTTGTAACAAGTATCCAGCTTGTGTAGGTCTGTCTGTCTAAGGTTGGTAAGTATGGGGGATGCATAGAGTAGGGTGGAGATTAGCTGGGAATTGGCTATGGAGATTCTAGCCGCCTTGGTTAAGAACTGGCGGCTTCAATATAAAGCACCAAGTTTCTTGTGAACTTTTTTTATTGTGAGAGATATGTGGGTGTCAAATCTATGTTTGTTGTCTATTTCCACACCGAATAATTTTGTGTGTACTGATGGAGATGATGGTATTGTCTTTGTCGAGAATGTTGAAGTGGGGGGTGTTTTGGGTGGCTTTGGAAGGTTGGAACAGGAGAAGTTTTGTCTTAACTGGGTTGAGTTGGAGCTGAGCATTGGATAGCCAGCTTTCTACAGAAGAGAATAATTCCTGTGTGATTTGTTGTAGTTCTGGTAGAGTGGGGGCAGAGCAGATGACAGCAGAGTCATCTGCGTACTGTATAAGAGATGCTTGTGTGGTGACAGTATGTAGGTTGTTAGTGAAAACTGAGAATAGTAGAGGGCCAAGGATAGACCCTTGGGGAACTCTGAGAGTAACTGGGAGGCTAGGTGATAGGTTATCGCCCCAGATTACTGATTGCTGGCATCCATGTCGATAGCTGTGGAGCCATTTGCAGGCTGCTTGTGAGAAGGAGAGTTTGGGGATAGTAGAGAGTAGTAGCTCATGACATACCATGTCAAAAGCCTTTGAGAGATCTAGAAATACTGTGGTAGTGAAGGGGCCTTTGTTTTTGTGATGAAGTATAGTGTTGGTGAAGGAGAGCAGAGCGAGGGTAGTGGTGTGATATGGCCTGAAACCATGTTGGGTTTTGGAGAGGAGATTAGCTAGGAGGTAGTTGGAGACCTGGGTGTTGATACATGTTTAAAGTATCTTGGAGAGAGGGGGGAGAGGATAGCAATGGGGCAGTAACTGGAGAGACCGGTGGAGTGGGTGCCTTTGATGAGGGGAATGATGTGGGATATTTTCCATATCAAGGGAACATCGCCTTCTGTTATGGAATGGTTGATTAGAATTGAAATTGGGTAGGCTAGTGTATCAGGAATTAGGAATATTACTTATAGGTGAGAAGTGAAACTTGATTTGCAACAGTGAGGATGTACCTGGGGGACCTAGGAGGGAAAATATATTAAAAGGTGGTGGATTATAAAAGTACTTGGTATGGAAGCCATGAAATCTGTAGTAGGACTTTTGAGAGATATTTTATTCTTCAAGCTACAATAACTGGGCTAGACTGGACAAAAATTATATTTCATGGGAATATATGCATTTAATTGAATGCATCAACACATATCCAGTAACTATTGCAGATCATGTACAAATAACTAATATAAAAATGCAGAGTAATGAATTAAAAAGGAGATTCTGGTGCGTCCCCACCTACCTGTTAAAAAAGATAGGAATTTAAGGAATGGGTAGTGGAAATTATTCATGAACTATTAGGAAAGATAAAAAATTCTTCAAAAGTTACAGCTGGTGAGAGTAATAAAATGACCATGAAGTTTAAAAATAGGGTAGAAATAATGGTAAAAGATATGCGATTAAGAAGTATCAAGAATGGTTTAGAGTGGCTGACAAAGGTTAAAGTGCTGCAGAATAAGAGAATCTCACAGAACAAAGAGGAGCAACTACTGAGTGATAAGAGAAAATAAGGGAGTATCTGGGTAAAATGCATGAGCTTAGAAAGATTGCTATTAAAAAACTGTTTATTGATAATAAATCCAGAGCAGAAAATCTCTTAGCTCAATGACTTAGGCAACAGAAAGTAGAAAGGGTTGTTGGCCAGTGTTTATATCTATTACAGCTAAACGAATGTCAAATATGTTGCCAAAATTAATACATATGGATCAATATGGTTTTGTGGAAGGAAGGAAAATATTTGACAACATGATGAGAACAATGATACTCCAGAGGGAAGCTGTGAATCTTCATGCAGAGAAAGCATTTGACAGCGTAAACTGGGATTTTATAAGTAAGGCAATGGAAGCATTTGCATTCCCTGATACAATAATAAGGTTAATTAGGAGGATATCTGAGTGATCAGAGTCAATAATTAAAGTGGAGGGGGTTTTCTCTTCTAAGATTTGTCTGAACAGAGGAACTTTGCAGGGGTGTCCTCTTTTCCCTTTGTTATTTGCATTATAGTCAGAGCCATTGACAAAGAAAGTTAGGGACTTAGAAATTCAAAGATATAATTGATATGTCAGTCAAGAGAAGTTGGGTTTGTTTGCAGATAATATTATTTTGTGCTTGATAAAACCAGGAAAGGACATCTCAGTGTTACAGAACATTCTGAGACAGTTTCAGTTTTTTTTCAGGATATAAAATTAATGCAGACAAAACAAAGGCTATAGCTTTAAACTATGTACCCACACATGAATTGATTCAGGAATATCCACATTTATGAGGACAAGATAAAATTAAGTATTTAGGAATGTGGGTTAAAAAGGATTATGTTATAACAGTGAAGGATATGTGGAAGAGACTAAACAAAAGACAATACAAAAACTAATAAACTGGAAGCACTTATTTATGGATATGGACAGGAAGATACCAGCTGTGAACATTTTTTCAGCCCATTTATTTTTATAGACAGATCAGGTATATTTTTATTAACCAGAGGAGACGTTGTGGACAATAATTAATAAAGAGTTTAAGGGTTTTATCTGGAAGGTGAGGAGGGCAAGGGTCAAGCAGGATAAGGTGATCCTTCCAATAGAACATCTGGAAGGTGAGGAGGGCAAGGGTCAAGCAGGATAAAGTGATCCTTCCAATAGAACATCTGGAAGGTGAGGAGGGCAAGGGTCAAGCAGGATAAGGTGATCCTTCCAATAGAACATCTGGAAGGTGAGGAGGGCAAGGGTCAAGCAGGATAAGGTGATCCTTCCAATAGAACATCTGGAAGGTGAGGAGGGCAAGGGTCAAGCAGGATAAGGTGATCCTTCCAATAGAACATCAGGAACGTGAGGAGGGCAAGGGTCAAGCAGGATAAGGTGATCCTTCCAATAGAACAAGGTATTTTAGGATTATGTGATTTGAATGGATATTTTAGAGCTACACAGTTAAGGCTCATATATATATATATAATACAACAAGAAAGCTATGATTCAGACTGGAAAGAAATGATGGTGAATCAGGGAGACAAATTCAGGAAAAGAGGAAAGATTGGGATTTTGGATACAGATCCTGAAGGGGAATGTCAACAGACATACAAAATATTATATTCGTAAAGCAGCATAACGTTTTCTAAGAACTAAGCCAAAATAAGAATGGTGTAAAGAGATCTTGTTGATAGAGATGACTGCAATTAGGGGTACAGAGACTAGGCACTAAGGGGTGGAATTTGCTGGAGAAAACTGGCAAAGGATCCAAGGTATTGGGAGCAAATAACTAGAGAGGGAAATGTAATAGAATGGGAAGAGGCCAAGAAGACATTTGGACTGCAGGCTAAGACTGCATCCCATCAGAGACTGATATCAGAGAACAGGCAAAGAGAAAGGAATAGGGAATCTTAAGTAAAAGACCTGTTCTGGTAAAGATTTAATTGAATGTAGAACAGAAACTGCTGTTAAAGAAGCAATGATTAATAGGGCATATAAAATATTGCACAATAACTATAGGAATCAATTAGAGGAGGTTAGAAAAGATTGTAAAAAGCGATTATATAAGCAATTCAAGATGAAATAAGGGGGGGACACATGTATGGCTCCCAAATAAGTCTAGAAGTTTTAGGATTTTTGCTTAGAATTTTTTGCATAGATATTTTTATACCACGAGAAGACTCCAAAGAACTTTTCCTCAGGTAAATGGCAAATGTTGGAGGTATGATAAGGAAGAAAGAGATAACTAGGTACAAAAAAAAATCACAAGCATTATTACAGCTTGTGTCTTTATGGTTTAGTGGTTGTGCACTAGACTCCCATAAATGCGTTACAAGTTTGAGGCCTGAAAATTCAAACTGAGTTTTTTGATATAATGTTGTGGTTAAGATTCCTGGTTTGACTCCCATTATGGGAATGGATCATTCTTTGTCTACTTAAAGATGTATGCAGGTTAAAATCTTATGGCTCCTGTTCCCATATTGAATTTTGAATTAATGAAAGACAATTATGGCAAATTTAATGAAATCACAAGCAAACTGTAAGACATCAATGCTAAATGTTACAACTGAAAAAAAGAATCTGCCAACAAAAAAATGTTGCAGAGGGCAAGTCTTCAGCACTGCCATGCCCAATAATTATATATACACTAACAACAATGTTATGATACCTAAAGAAATACATATTTTTTTCTGAGGCAACTTGGCTTCTTTTTTATACATTGCTGTGACCTCTCAATTATTATATATAAATAGGATGGTGCAGAGTTCACCTGCTCATATAGGAGAGGAAGGTTACCTTATAATCCTTATACTTATATATATATATATATATATATATATATATATATATATATATATATGTATATATATATATATATATATATATATATATATATATATGGTTCCACTTCATATCATCGAATTACCATTTAATCGAATTGCAAATCATCGAGACCAAATTGTCGAAAACTCATTTCATCGAAAACTCATTTCATCGAATCTCAAATCATTGAAAACTATGAAGCAACTACAAATAACATCCCAGACACTTTGTACTATGTTTATGCAGGGGGGCAAGCCCCCCTGCACCCCCATGTGGGGGGCTTCACCCCCCCCCGTAATTAATTATACCAACTCCAAGGTCGCACTACAGTGGGGGTTAGGAAATTACCTTTTTCCCCCACTGTAATGTGACCTTGGAGTTGGTATATTTATTTACGGGGGGTGTGGGGGGCGGAACCCCCCACATGGGGGGTGCAGGGGGGTTTGACCCCCTGCATAAACATAGTAAAAACATTGTGGAATGTTATTTGTAGTTGCTTCATAGTTTTCAATGATTTGAGATTCGATGAAATGAGTTTTCCATGAAATGAGTTTTCGACGATTTGGTCTCGATGATTTGCAATTCGATGAAATGGTAATTCGATGACATGAAGTGGTGCCATATATATATATATATATATATATATATATATATATATATATATATATATATATATATATATATATATATATATGTATATATAGATATATATATATATATATATATATATATATATATATATATATATATATTTATATATATATATATAGTCTTTCTTCTCTGTTATTGGTAATTTGCATTAAGTTGATTTTTTTCATTCATTCTTAATCCAGTAACTGAATTTAAACAAAATTGGCTTAATGAAAACTTTTTGGAAACAAATGATTTGTTTAAATTGTATTCAGACAGCTAAACTATAACAGTGAAGTTGTTTGTATAGGATGGTATGTGTTATAGCATCATTGTCTATGGTAGCTATTTTAGTGCACCAGTTTTAGCCTGTCTGAACGTGAAAGGCCTCTAATGAACCACCATATGGGTCCACCTTGGGAGGAAGAAAATCTAATTTGGCGCAAATACTAAAATACAGAAATGTGCCCTGCTGTGATTTTACTCCTTTCGTCCTATACAAGCATTCTCATGAGAAGTCTTGACTTACTTTCTATCCATGAAAAAAAAATAGTCATCAGGCAAAAATAGTTCCCTTGAGTCTTGAAGTAAATAACTACCTTTGTGTGGCCATAGAGGTTTAAATACTATACATGTGTCATCAACTAAGCTGTCTTTGTAGCTTAATGGTTTAAGCAGTTGGGCTTCAGGCCAGTTATTTTACATTAAGAGGGTTTGTGGTCTGCACTCTTGTGGGAGGAGAGGCTGGACTCTGCCCTTCTGAGCTGGGAATTTCTGGTTAAAGGCTTATAGTGCCTGCATATTTGAACTGCTTCTTACTGTAATTGGTGCACTTTGTTTGCTGTAGCATAGACTAGATTCAGGCTTGCTGAATCTAGCTTTGTTTGTATGCTTGTTGTTTGTTTGCTTGTTATTTCCCTGAAAAGCTAATTCCACCTAAAACACGGCTTTTCAGCGCTTCTGTGGATCCCTAGTGATATCTGCATTGCTTACTGTACTTATTTCCTTGTTTCACTTGAAAGAAAGTTACTGTTTGTCATTTTTGCATTTAAGTTACCTGTAACACATTGCATTTAAGTTACCTGGCACTTGCTCACTAAAGCAATTATATAAGTCAGCACTAAAAAAACTAAAAGCACTACACCCTCACAAACTCCCCTTGAGTACCTTGTTCCCCATTGTCCCTTTTTTTCAATTATAAAGGAATTCCCAATACTATTCTAGCATGTCCAAAGGTCAGTTGTCAATCTCCTCTCCGGTCCAGCTGGTGAATCTGGGAATCTTGAGGCAATGTTACAACTGCCTCATGTACACAGACAACCCTCTCCTCGTCCCAACAAATTCCAACACATGTGAGTGATGCAACCATATAGCCAAACTGGAGGCTAAGCTCTCTCAACTCAGTACTGGCATAACCAGTCAGGAGGAGAAGGAAACCACACTCACTACAATTCCAGTCTCACATAGACCTACCACGACAGCAAACCAAACACATAAACACAGAAAAACATACTCGGAGGCTCTAAATAAAAATCTGCCTAAGCAGCAGAGACCTCCAAAACAGACACCCAAGCAACCGCTACCCAAAAACAAAACACGTGCAACACATAGCTCACAAAGCCAGTGTGCTGAACAGTCACAGCCCTTAAGGCTAAACAACACACCTGATACACTTGTAATAGGTGACTCTATCGTCAGGGCACACTGATGTCCCGCTCACCAGGCTGAACAAGGAGAAGGTCACTGTGAGCTGCCTGTCGGGCGCTAGGATCCGCCACATAACACAAGCACTCAGGTCACTCCAAGGCAAGTACAAATATGACTCAGTCATTGTCCATGCAGGTGTGAATGACCTGAGATGTACCTCCCTGGACTACATGAAAAGAGACATAGAGGAGCTCTCTGAGCATGTAGCCCAGGCCGGTATGACCCTGACCTTGAGTAGCATCTTACCCTCACCAAGAATGATGCCACAATATGAACACAAGATGATCAATTTCAACAATTGGCTTAAGTATTGGTGTCATTCAAAGGGGATCCAATGCCTGTCAGCCTGGGATGACATGCTCGACAAGCCACGATGCTTCGCTAGGGACGGCTTGCACCTGTCACCCCTGGGCTTTCGGATATTGGCAAAGACTCTTGCTACCCCCATAGTGCCTTTTTTAGGCAAGGCTCAAAAGACAAACCCACCTCCATAGGTATAACAAGGGATAAGAAATTAAGAGTAATGCTACTCAATGCCAGAAGTCTAAACCTCAAGATGCACGCACTCAAAACTCTCCTTAGCATGGAGAACATTGATATCTGTGCAGTAACAGAAACCTCGTTCAAGGCTCCCAAGAGCACCCCAGCACTACCAGGTTATACCTCATACCATGCTTTTCGGCCCCAAAACTTGGACCGAACCACAAAAGGAGGGGGAGTATCAATATTTGTCAAAGATACACACACCTCCAGGTTGGTGGCACAGCACGAAGCATCAGAGACTATCCATGTGCAACTAACAGTGGGTAAAACTGCCTTCCAGTTTATAGCCTGCTAAAGACCACCCTCCCAAACCCAGGAACCCCACTTGGCCTTCCTGAGAACACTGGAAAATATGAAGGTCTCTCCAAGCACCATTATATTAGGTGACTTCAACTACCCAAACATAGACTGGGAACATTACTCTAGCTCCAACACCCTAGCCCAAAGGTTCCTAGAATTTATAAACTTAAATGCTATGGAACAACTTGTTACTACTCCCACAAGAGGGGAAAACATACTGGACCTGATCATCACCAACATGGGGACTTTATGCTCCAGACCAGAAGTGTATCCCTCACTGGTAAGATCAGACCATAAACTAATCTCACTGGATATTCACATCCCGACCCCACCCCCTGCCCAGAAAACCACAGTGAAAAACTTCTCTAAAGCAAATTTCACACTCCACAAAACCGAGGTGGAATCCTTCAAAGCCCCCGGGCCGGTGGAAAATACGGCCCAGACCGCAGAATCCTTTATAAACGCATTCTATGAACACCTTCAGGAATGCATGGATCATGCAATCCCAAATAAAACCAAGACCCAATCCTCCAAAGGCAGATGTCCTGTCTGGTGGACCCCAGCCATAAACAAACTATACAATAGAAGGAGGAAGCTACTACATGATAGAGCAAAATCCCAAAAAGGGAAGGCATCTCTGATCAGTGTTAGCAAAAAACTGCGGGCACTTATAAAATCATCTAAGGCCAGCTTTGAGAGAAAAAATGCACAGGACACTAAGGATAATCACAAGGCTTTCTTTAGTTATGTTAGTAACCTGGGTGGGAATTCCCAGATATGCTCAGAATTAGTCCAAAATGACAAAAAATACACCAAACCCACAGACATTGCCAACATGCTAGCTGACAGGTTCAGCGCAAACTTCTCCCCCCCCACCAAAAGGGAAAATATCTATCCCAGCAGAGTGCTGCACCCCTGACATCTCAGATGCTCAGGTAAGAGCCGCCCTCTCCAAAGCAAAAAAACACAGCATCAGTGGGACCAGACGGTGTCCCGGGCTGCATCCTACATGACCTCCAAGAAGAGCTAAACCCAAACATAAAACTACTGTTCAATCTCAGCCTTACTACAGGATATGTACCCAAAGAGTGCGTACACCAACAGTGGTCCCTCTCCACAAAGGTGGTGCCTCAACGGATCCTGGAAACTATCGCCCCATAAGCCTGACTAGCTTGGTCTGCAAAGCTATGGAAAGGATCATCATGGACCTCATAAATAAAGATATTGGGGACCTACAGACAATGGATCCTACCCAGTTCGGCTTTGTTAAGGGCAGATCCTGCCTCTTAAACCTGGTCAATTTCTTTGAAACAGTCACCAAGGCCATTGACGAGGGCAAGGTGGTTGACACAGCCTACTTGGACCTCGCAAAAGCCTTCGATACAATACCCCACTCGGGCATTATAGATAAGCTCACCAGATTAAATATAAACCCCTATGTCACTAGATGGGTTGCAAACTGGCTCAAGGACAGAACCCACATGGTTAGAATTGCTGGAGCCATGTCAGACTCCAAACCAGTTACAAGTGGCGTCCCACAAGACTCAGTCCTGGGACCTCTCTTGTTTGGTATATATTTCTCGGAGGTACAGGCCAACACGGAAGGACTGTGGCTGACCAAGTTCATAGATGACTGCATACTGGGCGCTATAATCAACTCTCCTGCTGACACAAGCATCCTCCAAAAGGGCCTCATAGAAACAGACAACTGGTGTCAGAGCCATGGCCTCAAGCTAAACGCCAAAAAGTGTATAGTCATCCCCTTTGGCTAAAACAAAGTGCCCACAAATTACCACATAGGTGGTAATACATTAAGTACAGAAGAAGTAATTAGGGACCTGGGGACCCAAGTTGATAGCAATCTCTCATTTGACAACCACGTGGCCAAAATGGTTAGAAAAACATTTTGTATAGCCCACCTAATCATGAAGGGATTCACATCTAGATCAGGGGAGGTCATCGTGCCTCTTTACTCATCCCTCATCAGGCCCATAATTGAGTACAATGCCCCTTTTGGGATGTACCTTACCAGACACCTGCAGCAACTGGAAAGACCTCAAAAGTACCTCAACAAGAGGATCAAAGGGCTCAAACAGATGCCATATGCTGCCCGGTTAAAGAAACTCCAGCTCTACTCAGTGGCATACCGCCTGCTCAGAGGCGATCTGTGCCTGACATATAAAGCCATATCCAACCTGGAATTAATGGACATGCTGCACCTCAGAAAATCCAAATCCCATCGAGTTATGTGCTCAAGAGACTTGAACCTCAGCACTGAAATAAATAGGACATGCTGGAGGGACAGATTCTTAACCCAGAGGCTCCCTTCACTCTGGAATAAAATCCCAGTCCAGGTTAGGCAGAGTCCCTCACTGACTCTCTTCAAGAGAAATCTTGATGAGTGGATGGGAGATCGTAGGTTTACCCCAGGTATCACTTCTGTGTCACTGTTAGACAGAGGCACAGTATACTAACCTCGAAAAAGGGCATAGCAAAATTAATCTAAAATGGGTGGCGAAAGCCAAACACACTCTAGCTAGGCTTATAAATGCCCTAGGGCAGATAGCCTAGTATGAACCTATGAACCTATGAACCTATATATATTATTTTAAATGTCATCATTGGAAAAAGTAAAGAAAAACACTGTTTTTTAAATGCAAACCCCCCTCATATTTTTTCCTGTGCATGTTGGATCCGTGCTGAATGTAGCTGCCAACCGGAATTAATAAACCAAACTCAGTCGTGGGATCTGATCTAACAAAGACTGATGAGGAAAAGACTGAAAATAATATGAAATCTTCCAAAGCCTTCATCTGGGTTGTAAACAATCACTTCCTTTATTTTAGGTTGGATAACCGCTGCTTAACTCTGGTAAATACATGCCCATGTTTTTGTAAGAAATCCTTTAATTTATTTAAAATGAGACCGTCTCCACTGTGGGACTTGAACTTCCAGAGTTCTTGTACTTTTTCTTTCTCTACTGACTCATTTGCAGTGCTACACATTGCAACAGTCAATCACATCTGTACTTCTGAATGTGGTATGTAAATAATTGGCAGATTGAATCTGCAGTAGTGTGACCCTGGCTGTCCATTGTTTGGGTCCACTCCTTTTTCTTAAGAATCAGTCTCTGTGCTGCTTTTGCTGAGCTATTATTTCACTTTACATCATGGAGACAGATGCTTATTACAGCCTGTGAGGTCAATGAGGAACTAAACCCACACATAAGGCTGCTGTTTAATCTTAGCCTTACTACAGGATACGTACCCAAAGAATGGCGTACGGCAACTGTGGTCCCACTCCACAAAGGCGGTGCTTCTACGGACCCTGGAAATTACCGCCCCATAAGCTTGACGAGCCTTGTCTGCAAAGCTATGGAGAGGATCATAATGGAACTCATAAATAAAGACATTGGGGACCTACAGACACTGGATCCTACCCAATTTGGCTTTGTCAAGGGCAGATCCTGCCTCTTGAACTTGGTCGACTTTTTCGAAACAGTCACTAAGGCCATTGATGAGGGTAAGGCAGTTCACACAGCCTACCTTGACCTAGCAAAAGCGTTTGACACAATACCCCACTCGGGCATCATAGAAAAGCTCACCAGCTTAGATGTAAACCCATATGTCACAAGATGGGTTGCAAACTGGCTCAAGGACAGAACACACAGGGTTAGAGTTGCTGGTGCCATGTCAGACTCTAAGCCAGTCACGAGCGGTGTCCCACAGGGCTCAGTCCTGGGCCCCCTCTTGTTCGGCATTTATTTTTCTGAAGTGCAGGCAAACATAGGGGGATTGTGGCTGACAAAGTTTGCAGATGACTGCAAACTGGGCACCATAATTGACACTCCATCAGACACAGACATCCTCCAGAAAGGTCTCATAGAAATGGATAACTGGTGCCAGAGCCATGGCCTTAAGCTAAATGCTAAAAAATGTATAGTCATACCCTTTGGGAAAAAGAAGGTAACCCCTAATTACCACATAGGTGGTAATCCATTAAACACGGAAGAAGTTATCAGGGACCTGGGGACCCAAGTTGACAGTAACCTCTCTTTGACACTCACATTGCCAAAGTGGTTAGGAAGACCTTCTACATTGCCCACCTGATCATGAAGGGATTCACATCCAGATCAGGAGAGGTCATTGTACCACTGTACTCTTCACTTATCAGACCAATGATTGAGTACAACGCCTCATTCGAATGTACCTTACCCGACACCTGCAGCAGTTGGAAAGACCCCAAAAGTTCCTCACCAAAAGGATAAAGGGGCTCAAACATATGTCATACGATGCCCGACTGAAGAAACTCCAGCTCTATTCAGTCGCATACCGTCTGCTCAGAGGTGATCTGTGCCTGACATACAAGGCCATGTCCAACCCGGAATTAATGGACATGCTCCACCTCAAAAAATCCAAATCCACCAGAGCCACGAGAGCAAGAGACTTAAACCTCAACACGGATATAAATAGGACGTGCTGGAGGGACAGATTCATCACCCAGAGACTCCCTACACTATGGAACAGAATCCCAGTCCATGTGAGGCAGAGCCCCTCACTGACTCTGTTCAAGAGAAATCTTGACGAGTGGATGGTAGATTGTAGGTTTACCCCAGGAATCATCTCTGTATCACTGCTGGACAGAGGCACAGCAAACTAATGGGTATAGTATTCTCATCCTAAGGGGTGGTGAAAGCCACACACACTCTGGCTAGGCTTATAAATGCCCTAGGGCAGATAGCCTAGTATGAACCTATGAACCTATGAACCTATGAGAGGGGACAAGCAGCAATAAAGTGCAAGTCGGCTAGCTTTTGTACATAATGTAGTTGTAAGGCAGAGCAGCAGCTTTACATACGACACTGGAGACACTGCTGGACTCATTTACATGGGCTGCACTTTTCACTCAGACATAACAGCATACAGTATTCAAGGTAAACAAAAAAAGCAGCATACAGACTTAACCAGCAGTACTAAACCAGCACCATATTTTCTCTATGAAATTTAAATGGCTCAAAGAATGCCAGTGTGTTTTTCAGTTCTAAGATTAAAAAGCTTATTGATTTATTTATAGTAATAGTGCATTTATTTAATCTGACACTGAGCTGCCAGCTGTGTGTGTGTGTGTGTGTGTGTGTGTGTGTGTGTGTGTGTGTGTGCACATGTGCGCGTGTGTGTGTGCGCGTGTGTGTTAGTGTTCCAAAATTGCCATCGTTATTTCAATTATTTAACAAGTGTGGTTAGTCATGCTACAAAACCTGAAGAAAATGACATCATGGTGGGAGGCAAGTGCTAACAACATGCCTAATGACACACAATAAATTCTAAGAATGAAATAGTGAAAAATTCAGGAAATTGCTGGCAACCCCTTCACAACAGTGAGAGAATGAGTTAACCTATCAGGAACTTGACGTCAGTAACACAGAAATAGATAAGAAGTAAACTGGAATACTTAATCTGTATCTGGTGTTTATGTGAAACAGGATTCAAACTACCATATTTTACAGAATGACCCTTAGTTTGCATCGTGTGTTTGGACTGCACATCAAAAAAATTCTGTTTTTTAAGGGAAATTATTCAGGACTGCAGTCACTAAAGAAGGTAGGTGTTGGATTGCAGTTATTGAAAGTAGCTTGCTCTTTTGCCATTTGGTCATTTTAAAGTTTGGCTTTACAAAGCTGCCTGGTTTACAGGAGTAATGTGCATGCCTGTGATGTGTCCACACACACACACACACACACACACACACACACACACACACACACACACACACACACACACACACACACACACACACGTGTGTGTGTGTGTTTGTGTATATCAGTTTACTATCAAAATGTTGAAGGTAGGTTCGGCAAACATGGAAAGGATGAACGACAGCTGGCGATTTCCATGTTGCCGAACGTTATGAGAGTGAGAGTAAATATCAACGAATGCAACTGTGCATTAGCTGATATGTACTCATTGTTTTGCATAGAGATTGTGGTATAGTGTGGTTTGGGAAATGTATCCCTTTCCACACTGTAGTGTGATCTTGGAGTTGGAATACATAGTTTGCAGTAGGTGTGGGGGTGTAGGGGGCTTGCCTCCCTACTAAATCGTGAATGCCAGTGTAAGAGTTTAACTAAGCTTTGCACCTATACTGATGTCACGTTCGATAGTTGACATAAATGTTGAATTGGTTGAATTCCTTCAACAGATTCAACATTTATGCCTACTTAATATGCAGGCATTCAAAGTTTCCTTTCAATGTTAAGTACGTTTTTTTTACTTCGGTATTTTGATAGTAAACCTATATATATATATATATATATATATATATATATATATATATATATATATATATATATATACACAAAGGTCTACCTGAAAAGACCAAAATCCCACATTACTGAATCTGACATGACCGAGACAACATAGCTGAAACCTCAGATAAATGAACACTCAGAACACTGGAATTTTACTGTGAGAAAAGAACCAGTTGGCCACCATGGGGAACTTTGCCCTTTCCCCAATGTTTTGCGCCCTTGAACTTGGTATATTTAGTTGGGGGGAGTGAATTCCCCAGCATTAGTGGGTTTGATTTGCTTCGGTTTGTGTTTTCTGTGGTTATTGACAAGTGGTTAGTTTCCCTCAGTTTCTCATCAGTGTTCGAAGTGTTCATTTATGTGAGGTTTCAGCTGTGTCATCTTGGTCATGTTGGACTTGGCAATGTAAGATGTTGGTCTTTTCAAGTAGACCCAGTAGTGACTAATGTAAGAATAGGTCACCCTGCATTTCTAATACAACTAAATCCACTCAGTTACTTTGACAAAACTGGACATAAATCCAAATAAAGACCAAAAATGAGGCACCTAGTACCGCAGCTGAGAATTTTATTTAGAACAAATGGGTTTTTGAACAGTAATCATCCAACAGAGTTTAAACAATACAAAATATTTTGTAAATCACACCAGGCCAACATATAGACAATGTTAAAACAAAGTACTAATAACTGCTACTGTCCTAATAACAGCAACGCAAGTCATAGAATCACTGATTGATTTTTCACATAATGAATACCATTTTAAGCATAAAGCTTTATGACCTTTTACACATACTTTCAAATTTTATTCAAGCCAATGTCAACACCTCACACTTAGTCACTTTCTTAAGAATTTTATGCCACAAAACGATTGATTTATTTTTTTTCACTGCTAAACACAATGCACTAACGAACCATTTTTCTGGCAATCTATCAATGGAAAAAAATGTTTGATGTGCTTTATTAATTTCCACTGCTTTCCTGATCTTCAGATCTTAAGTAACATAATCTAAAGAATGTAGCTGTAGTTGAAGGAAAAGTACTGTTGTTCCATAATCACTTTAGCTAATGGAGGACAATTACTTTGTGACTGGAATGATCAACAAAGGGGATCAAAAGAAAAAGAAGGCTGTGTACTCCTGCTGCACTTTACTCATTTTATAAGAAAGGAAGTATATATGCTAGAAAGTAACAGAAACCATACTGTTTTTGATCTTGACATATAACATTGCAGTAAATAAGTACACAGAACAATAAGCTTTGTTGAATGCATTTGCAACTGTATACTCCACAGAAATACAGATGTAAACTCTGAATATTGGGGACGTGCATTATATGTCCTCTCTATTTACATTTCGTTCATGGATGATGTACATTCAGAAGCAGACATAAAACTTGGTTTCATCTGAACAATAGACTTGTATGATTAATAATTGTTATTAACCTCGATTAAAAAAAATGTCATTTGTCCAATGCAAAATGCATTTAGCATAAACATTTACTTTCCTTTGATTGACAAGTCAGAATATACACTACTCCTCACAAATGTCTCTATATAATAACAGCTATGAATGAAAATTGTGCTGTGATGTAATTTATAGGGATTTAGCTTCAGAATTTGACAGGGTCATACACAAAACACTGATAAATAAATTAGAACTAAGTATTGATATAATCTTGATATAATGGGTAGCTGCATGGCTTACAAATAGGACATGGCAAGTATCATACAGCAACTGGACAGGTGAAATTCTTAGTTACAATAGCGGTGTCCCACACGGCTCTGTCCTAGGTCCTTGCTTGTCTAGATTGTATCTTTCAGACCTATCTTTTTCATCTGAGGTGTTCTGCAGTCTGAATGCAGATGACTTAAAATTGAGTAAACTGATCACATGTGTTACTGATAATGCATGTCTGCAAAAGAACTTGACTAAATTGACCATTTGGGCACAGGAGAATAATATGCTGAAAAATACATGAAAAACTAAACGTGAGATTTGGGAGACATCATAGAGCACACAATGACTGAAACTGTAGATTCATTTAAGAACCTTCCCGACCATCTTCAAGCTTAATCTGGACCGATGGATGGGAAATCGCAAATCACTCCTGTGGTGGCACCCATGTCCCTTATGGACAGGGGCAGTCTAAAATTAGTCAAAACTCCACTTGCAGACACTTGTTATCTTTCCCCTAGAGGTAAAAAAAAATGGGTAAAATCTGGGTAAACCTGGCTAGACCTGTAAGGGCTCTTGACTTGAGTCATTAGCCTAGTAATCTCCTAAGAACCTATGAATTTGGGTATATAGGTTGATCCATCTTTGAGTTTTTCTAATCATTATCAACAAATTGGCTAATGATAGTTATAGGACTATAAGTTGCACAAAAAGATTTATTAAGTCTAGGAATTCAGAAATGCTGAAGTCATTGTTAATTACATTAGACCCAAATGTGAGTATCTATGGAAACCTTATAAGAAAACAAGCATGAGTAAACTGTAAAGAGTACAGTGGAAATACACTAAGGGCATCCATGGATGTGAACATTTAGGGTATTATGAAAGACTAAAATATCTGAACTTGTACAGTGTCTCATATAGATATTTAAGAGGAGACCTTATTCAGTTGTATAGAGCATTTAGAGACAATTTCCTCTGGGAATGTTTGGGGTTATCAGAAAGTAGTAGAGAATCATCAGATAACCTATCCAGAAGATTCTATAGGAATGAGAAGTGTACTAATTGGTTCTTTGAGAGAGTAACTGATGCATGGAATAAACTTCCACATTACATGAAAGCAAGCACTAGTTTAGATATTTTTAAGAATAGCCTGAACACTTATTATGGGAACAATTGTTTTGGTATATTGGCAGGATAGAAGGGCATTAGTGCCCATGCTTGAAAGATTTGTATGCATGTACAAATGCCTGTATGTATATATGCATTTATGTCTGTGCTTTATAATCTGTTAGCAATTTGTCTTCACCTGCGTTGCACTCGGGATGGCATTTATGCATTTTACTCCAGGTTTTATGCCACGATCACAGTGAATTCTGTTATGGAGTCTTGTATACAGGAAATCTGTTTTCCCACACCTGAAATCAAAATAATGCAGATAGCCACCAGATCTTTTGTTCCTGGCCAGACACTTGACTGCATGCCCCTTGGGACAGAGGAAATGTGATCTGTGGTATCCTATAAAAATGTAAGCCGAGACCCCCTTCTGTTTGGCAACTATTTTCTGACCTCCAAACTGGTAATTGTGATATCTAGATAACAATGATTGCTGATGACTGCAAGATGAGTGTGTTTTTTAAATGCCCTTTGTACACAGATATCCTCCTAAACCAGGAACCTAAAATCATTTCCTTGTGCATAGAAAAAAGACTTAGACTAAGCATCAAGAAATACAACATCATCTCCTTTGAAAAACCGAAAAGCTCCTTATCCTACGAAATTGAAAACACTCCTCTCAATTGAAAACTCTCCTTTACCACACAAATGAGTGATCATGGCACATGCACTGATAATTCCATCTCATATGACCATCATATGGTGATAGTAGTTAAGGAACATGTCTCCTAAAACTAAGTCAGTCATTATTTCTTAGTATTCTGGTCTAGTCAGCCATATTACTGAATATGATGCACCCTTCTAGTTAAACATATAGGTTCATAGGTTGGTACTAGGCTATCAGCTCTAGGGCCTATACAGGCCCAGCCATAACAATTCCCTGGATATTTTTTCCCCGCAATATTTACTTCCCTGGACCCCTGTCTAGCAGGGCAACTGACATGATCCCACGGGGTGAATTTCCTATCTCCCATCCAATCGTCAAGGTTCCTTTTGAAGAGTGCCAAGGAGGCACTCTGCTTGACATGTATGGGCAGTCTATACCAGAGTATGGGGAGTCTCTGGGTAAGGAACCTATCCCACCAGCATGTTTTGTTCATTGTGATGACAAGGTTTAGATCTCTGGAGCGTGTGGCTCTGAGGGACTGGGATTTCTTTAAGTGGAGCATGTCCTACAGCTCAGGGTTTAACATGGCCTTGTATGTTAAGCAGAGATCGTCTCTGAGTAGACGATATGCCACAGAGTATAGCTGGAGTTTTTTTTAGACAGTCAGCATAGGGCATCTGCTTTAGGCCTGTGATTCTTCTAGTGAGGTATTTCTGCGGCCTTTCCAGTTGTTGCAGATGTCCACTTAAAATATACCCAACAAAATCCTAAAAGACTACCTCTGCCCCAAAGCAAATATACAAACCTTTCTTATCAAACCCTTCTCTGTCCCCTTAAAGATGGAGATATTCACCCAAACCCAGGTCCTATTAGCTCCACTAATAATCAGAACTTTAATCAAATCCAAAGTACTAGTCCTCTACCAAATAAGCACAACTCACTCTCAATAGCAAACCTCAACATACGTAGTATTAACAACAAAATAACACAAGTCCATGCTCTCTTAGAACACTACTCCTTCGACATAATCTGCCTAACTGAAACCTGGCTGAAACCTTCTACAAAAGACACTGAAATCGCCCCTCCTGGCTATAGCATCCTGCGCCTAGACAGGGCTGCTAAAAAAGGAGGTGGAGCAGCCATCCTATTTAAATCTAGCCTTCAAATAACCACTTTCCAACAAAGACCCCCTCAGGACTCTAATGCAGAAATTCTTATCACCAAACTGAAACTAAACTCAGTCAAATCTATCTTTATCATATGCATCTATATCCCCCCTGGAAATAACATTTCCACCATCGAAAGCATCCTATGCTGGCTATCCCTAAACTTACCCCAAGAAACATTCATCTTAGGCGACCTAAACATTGATTGGCAACCTTGCTGTAACAAACACCCCACTAGCCACATTAACCTCTATGGGTTTACCCAAACTATCACCTCCACCACTAGAACAAATAAAGCCAACAATAAAGAAAGCATCCTAGATTGGATACTCACCAACAATCAGCCCCATATTTATGAAACAGGAACCATCCCTGAAGATATAAGTGATCACATACTTACCTACATTATCAGGCTCAAAACTAACCCCCCTACCCAAAGCATAACTAGAACACTCAGAACCAAAAAAAACTTTAATTTAGAACTCTTTAAAATGAACTATATGCTTGTAACTGGTCACCCTTGAAATACCTTCCCCTAGATGAAGCTGTAGACTACTTTAATGCAAAATTCCTAACCATACTTAACCATCACGCTCCCACTCGATCTATTAGAATTAAAACCAAATCTGCCCCATGGCTCTCAATAGAAACAAAGCAAAAAATCCAATTCAAAAATAAGATCTGGAACAAATCCCGCGCTACAAAAAACACAGCAGACTACCAACACTACAAACAACTAAGAAATGAGACCAAAAAAGCCATAATGACCGATAAAAAAAACTATTACCTAAAATCTCAGCAAACTCGCAAAAATTGCCCACAAAAATTCTGGGCCAATATAAATGAGCTACTACAGCCTAGTAAACCTACCACACCCAACCCACAAGGCTCTGACACAATGAACCACAACCAAATTGCCAACGACTTTAACTCCTTCTTTACAAACACAACTCATATTCTTGCTAGTCAACTCTCTACAAATAACACAGTTATATCTAAATATGACTTAAAGCCACCTCCCCCTTTTCTCTTCCAACCTGTCCCCACAACCTACATACTCTCCCTTATCAAAAAACTCAAACCTTGTACCCCCTCTGCTGACTTATTACCCGCAGAATACTTGCAATTAGCAGACAGTTCCATAGCCTACCCAATTTCCACACTCATAAACAGAACCATCGCAGAGGGATATGTCCCAAAACTCTGGAAAATATCTCACATCATCCCACTTCACAAGGGTGGAAATACTACTGAATTTTCAAACTACCGACCTATAGCCCTGCTCTCTCCCTTATCAAAAATCATGGAAAGATGTATACACAAGCAACTGCTGAACCATCTTCTCAAATACAACTTACTTTCTAATACCCAGCATGGCTTCAGACCTTCCCATAGTACCACCACTGCCCTCCTCTCCTTTACAGACACCATCAACAAAAATCGTAACCACAACACACTTTCCTCAGCTCTCTTCCTAGACCTCTCAAAGGCTTTTGACATGGTTAACCACCAAATACTCATAAATATCCTCCAATCTATGTCACTAGAAACCCAACCCATAAACTGGTTCAAATCCTACTTAAATGACAGACACCAAGCAATTCTCTGGAAAACCTCCCTATCTTCACAGCTTCCTGTTACCATTGGTGTTCCCCAAGGGTCTATATTAGGCCCCTTCTGTTTTCTTTGTTTATCAACGACCTCCACCACATAGTTCCACAAGCTACATGCATTCAATACGCAGATGATTCCACACTCATTTGCTCAGCCACAACAGTACCTAATCTTCACTCCCTTACACAACACATATTTCACTCCGTTGAAGAATGGTTTTCTCAACGCTGTCTCCTACTTAACCCCAAAAAAACTAAACTCCTCCTCTTTACACCCTCCAGTAAATCTCCTCATATAGACTTTACAATATCTTCTAAAAATGGCACACCTATATCTCAAGACCTCACAACTAAACTATTAGGAATTACCATAGATAGCAACCTTAACTTTGATACACATATAAACACCTTGAAAAATACTAACAAAAAAATAGGCTCTCTCTACCGAATCAAACCTTTCCTCACTCCTGACTCTAGAATTACTATTGCTCAAACCCACCTTATCTCTCCCCTCCTCTATGCCTCCCCCATTTTAACAAACCTATTAAAAAAAAATCTTCTTAAATTAGAGCACTCTTACCACAATATAGCAAGATTTGCTACAGGCAACCCATTCAAAACCCACCATTGTATCAATCTAAAACTACTAGGCTGGCTTGAATTTCAGAACCAGCTTAAAATCAATCAATTAACCATTGCCCATCAAATTCTGCATCTACCTGACAAAACACCTATACTATCTACCCTTATCCACCCCTACCATAACCTAAAATCCCTAAGATCTGCACACAAACTTCTTGTAAATATTGACAAATCAAACAACAAAGCTGGTGATTCCCTCTTTTCCAACACTGTTGGAAAACAATGGAATCTGCTCCCCTCTGAACTTACCACTATTCCCTCAAAATCTCTCTTCAAAAAGAAAATTAAACTTCACCTCATATCCCAATGGATGTGCCCCTGCACTAATCCTGACTAACACTCTATGCCTTCAGACAATTCCCTTTCATCCTTTATCTTACACACTCTCTCTTTTAACCTCCCTTTCAAAAAAAGAATTTGTATATTAATCTTTTATATTGTTAACAGAATAACCTTGCTTGTAATTTTTTTTTTTTTGTTTCTCTCTTTTTTTTTTTTTCGCTCACTTTTGTATGTACTCTTTGCATATTGTTTTCCCTTACTTTCTTGTAATATAGTAAATGTACTTCTTAACACTGGAGCTTAACTCCTCGGGCCTCTACTGAAAATGGACATGTATCCAGCTAGACTAGCCCGGTCAACAAATGTAAAATAAAATAAAAATAAAATAAATAAAATGTCTTGTGAGGTACATACCAAACAGGACATTGTACTCTATAATGAGTCTAATGAGGGATGAGTACAGTGGGACAATGACCTCCTTTTTTTCTGGATGAAAAGCCCTTAGTGATGAGGTGTGCCACATAGAAGGATTTCCTGACTGTTGTGGTGATGTGGTTATCGAAGGTGAGACCACTGTCCACCTGTGTCCCTAAGTCTCTCATCACACTTTCGGTGTTTAGTGTATTGCCACCTATGGGTAAATGTTTTTTTCCCAAAGGGGATAACTACATTTCTTGGCATTAAGCTTGAGCCCATGGCTCTGGCACCAAGCATTTGTTTCTGTAAGGCCCTTTTGTAGAATATCCACATAATTTGGGGATTCAGTAATGGCTCCCAGTTTGCAGTCATCTGTGAACTTTGTTAGCCAGAGTCCCTTAGTGTTGGCCTGTACTTTAGAGACATAGATGCCAAACAAGAGTGGTCCCAGGACTGAACCCTGAGGTACTCCACTTGCCACTCGTCTGGAGCTGGATTTGGAGTCAGCTACTTTTACAGTCTGGGTTCTGTCATTAAGCCAGCTGGCAACCCATCGAGTGACATAGGGATTTATACCCAGCTTAGTAAGTTTATCTATGATTCCAGAGTGGGGGATGGTGTTGAAGGCCTTGGCGAGGTCCATATAGGCTGTGTGGACTGCTTTACCCTCATCCACAGCTCTGGAGACTGATTTGAGGAATTCAGTTAGGTTTAGGAGACAAGATCAGCCCTTCACAAACCCAAACTGGGTGGGGTCCAGTGTTTTAAAAAACATTATTTAAAAATATTTTTTAAAAATATTTAAAAAAAATCCTCAGAGGTTCCTAACAGAAATTATATCTGTTCATAAAAAACATTAGCTACCAGAGGAGACTGGAATCCTCATTCTTGAATTCAGTGATATTCAGGTTCCTGAATGGAGACCTCTGAGTAGCTTATCATGCCCTTAGACATCCAGTTATACTCAAACTCCTTTTCCACAACAAATCAAATTGTGCTGCACTAGAACCAGAAATCTAAACCTTCATCTAGAAATAAATAAAGCTAGATGGAGGGTCGGTTCATCACCCTACTGACTGTGACAATTTTCTACCAGGTTTGACTCTAATACTGTCTGCGAATCACCTGAGATAAGTACATTGCATATTCTTTCATGGCTGCTACAATCTAAGACGTGTCTATCTTTATATTGCAGTGAGAGTGGAGAAAGAACCTAAGCATTTCTTGGCTCTGATATTTTTATTTTTTTGTTGTTGCCTGGATTAGTCCCACTAGGCTAGTAGCTTCTTTTCAGGGAAGACTTGAAGTGGTATTTATATTACTAGGGGAAATTTGACCAGGGCATCTTCCTCTACTCTTTTTGATAGGTGCTGTGAGATCTTTTATGACTGTCTGAGCTACCAGTAATTCAAGCAGATGGAGTTTTGGTTTTATATCGCATCCTAAGGAGGATACATTTAGCAGTTCAGCATTCTCCTTATGCTGCCCTGCAGTGTCAGTGATCAATTTATCTGGAGTGAGAATGGAACCCATAGCATTCTGTACCAAAGGTGCGCATGCTACCTGCTGCACTACGGACACTAACTGTTAGCTCTTGTGCCACTGACATTGATTGCTGTAGAAACCTGATGTATGCTATTTTCCTCTTGGTTGGTGGGCGTGTTTGAATATTTTTTGCTTTTTATAGCTGTTATAATCTGCCTACATTTGCATGGGACTGCACATCTCACAACTATGTTTAACCATGCACTGTACAGATGCAGCACTTAGAACCTTAACCTTCTCTATATATAACCAAGTCCACAAATTGCATGCACAAAGAAACTCTGATTTTTTGCTAAAGAGATATACTACTCTTTCTGCACATTCATAAATTGTCCATTTTAGACAGCACTTCAGAAAATCAAGTCCAAATTTCATGGATGCTACCACTACTCCCCCTTAAGCCCACAGTAACATTCATTACAGCTGAGTGCTCCTCCAGGCATTTCTTCAGTTACCTCCTACTGTGCCTCTAGGCGTCAAATATTACTTGTTCGTATTTGCATTAATAATTAGAAAACCGTGCTACATAAAAGGTATCAGAATATTTTATCTTGAAGCATATACATAATAGCAAATACAATTGTTTTGATATTTGACCTCTGTCAATGAGTATTTGTTAGAACTATAATGTGATAACTTCATTTTTTTAAAGGCGCAAGCCACACCCACCTGGAGTTAAAGGTACACACTCAAAAGAGCAGTAGTGGAGGGAATGAGTATCTGGAAATATGAATTTGCATTTTACAACTGTCTCTGCTGCCATTTTAGTTAAAACAGGCATCATGACACAGTGTAGCAATCACGTCATGCTTACTGACAACCATCATGTTTATTGACAACCACCTACTACTTGTGTGAGAGCTGTAGTTATATAATATTATGGGAGGCAAAGCACTCACACAAATCCACTACAAACAGTAGCAGGTTTTCAGTACCACAAAACACTATGCTAAACAAATCAGAAATAGCTCAGACCTAACATGCACACCTACATATGCTGAGGATCATGAAATACTTCTTCATCAGTTGGGAGGCTTAAAGGTAACCTACCTAAACTACAAAAGCTTTTTAAATCTAACCGCAGAAAAAAGTATGCTCTGCAGCCTTAAAACCACAGAACACAGGCTGCATCATCTAAGAGTCAGGATGTCTCGGTTCAAAAGCCCACAAGGTAAGCCTCCACACTGTCCAATATCCTAATCATAGGTGACTCCATAGTGAGATGCCCTGACTGAAGCACATTTACCAGGCTGTACAAGTTGAGAGCCATGGTTAGTGCCCTGACTGAAGCACATTTACCAGGCTGTACAAGTCAAGAGTCATGGTCAGTTGTCTGTTGGGTATCAGGATTCACCACATCATGCACCCACTCATGTCATTTCATCACCGGTACACATGATACAGTCATAGTTCATGTGGGTGTAAGGACTTCAGCTGTATCTCCCTAGACTGTATGAACAGACATGATGGAGCTCTTGGAATACATGTTCAAGGCAGGTATGAGCCTACACTTGACCTGCATTCTACCATCACTGAGAATGATGACACAATATGAACAAAGGATTAAGTACATCAATAATTGGTTTAGTTTTTGGTGTCATTAAAGGAGGCATAATATATATCAGCCTGGAAGGAAATGGTAGACAGTCCAAACTGCTTTGTCAGGGATGGGATGCACCTATCCCCCTCCAAAGCTTTTGAATATTGACTAAATCCATGCCCACTCCCATAGTGACCTTTAAGGCAGTGTCAGTCTTCTAAAGCTTCTAACACAGCAAAACAGACTCTGGATAGCATAAAGTTAATGCTGTTCAATGCTAGAAGCCTTAACAAAAAAAAATGATATATGTATCATCACAGGGACCTGGTTCAAGACCACTGAGAGCATTCCATCAGTGCAGGGTTTCAATGCCTGTCATATATTTATGCCCACTGCACTAGATGATGATATTTAAAGTCTCCTTCAGACTTGTTGGACACGATAATAAACTGGAACTTCTCCACATCCAAACTACTATCATATCAACCCTTTTCATATCATTCACAGAGATTTAGTGCAATGCCCAGTAAACTATAAAACCCAGTCTATGCCCCATCATTCCATACCTCCTACTCAACTAGAATGAAGTCTCTGTGCATTAACCAAACACCATTCTCCTATGAGACTTCAAATACCCTGCCATCAGTTGGAAGACTTATACATCCTCAAATATGTATGCCTCAAAATATCTGGATTTCATCAATGCAAACTCTCTGGAGCAGTTAGTCCTCACCTCAACCAGAGGCGATAAATTCCTGAAGCTGGTCTTACTAATATGGGACAGCTTTGCTTCCCACTAGTTGTAACTTCCTCCTTGGTCAAACTAGACCACAGATCAGTCATATTCACCATAAGACCGAAGCCAGAAGCATCTTCCACTACCTCTGTATTCAGATTATGCTACGGCTAATCCACTAAAGCTGAGTAATGACTTGGCTTAATTCAAAATCTTCTTCAGCTCAATAACCCCACTGCTAATGCAGATTACTATAACTCCAAATTCTATGCACATGTAAATAGCTTTATGGATGTATCTGTCCCCCTCTGAACTAAATACAAAACCAAAGTTAAATTCCAACATTATGGTGGAAGCCAAGTAGTAACAGATTCTATAATAAAAGAAAATAACTCATTGCATGCAATAACAAGTCTAGCTTTCAAAAGCCAAAAAATGCTCTTGCTAAAGTAAATCAGGAACTCAGGGCCATGATAAAATCAACCAAAGCCAGATACAAATTAACAATACCCAGTTAGGTGAAGAATAACCACAAAACCTTCTTTAATGGTTAGAAATGCCACAAACAATGCCCAGCACTGTACAAAGCTAATATTAAAGGATATCACATACTCAGAGTCAGAGAATATAGTAGTATACTAGCAGACAAATTCAGTTCACATTTCTTCCCTCCCCCCATATTCCATGATCAAGTACCTGCATCCAAGGTCCCCCCCTCCAAATCTCCCAAGAAGAAGTCTTCAAAACATTATCCTAGGCCAAGAACACTGCCTACATGGGGCTAGATAACATACTGCCATGCCTACTTACCAGCCAGAAACAGCACTTTTAGGAACCCTATGGAGGCTATTTAGTATTAGCATGCAAATAGATTTCATGCTAGATTAACAGAAGACAAGCAAAACTCAACCTAGAAACATCAAAAATCTGGACAAGGCCCATGGAAAATTTGTACAAATCTGTACGCTGATTAACATCTGATTTGCGTACATAATTATGTAACCCCACCCACTCCAATGGAATTGTGGGATACCAACTTTCAAAGCAAACTGAAGAACAGGCAACCAAAATATGGCACCAGAGTCCCCCAGCAGCCACTCTGATGTCCCATTACCTGGCTATTTTGCCCCATTTACCATAAACGCTAATGTGTGCATACTGCTTTACTTCTACAATGATTATTTGGATTTTATTTTTACAGTACAACAATGCACAAACACTAATACACATCTGGTAAAAGCAATACTGTCTCACAATGAAAATAGACTTGGCATTAAAACTTGTCTGCCCTTGAAACTTACATTCATTGAAACAGCATTGAAACCCACACCACATTCAAAGAAAATGCATCTGGCCAGTGTTGGATAAAGATTACCTTTGGACTGTTTTCAAATCATTGGCCCCTTGCACACAAAACAAGAAACGTACATGTGTTCTTTTCTTTATACACCTTCCTGACTTTATTAAATTATGCTCCTTGTATAATACAGCACACTTGTTAGACAGAGTGCATTTTAAATGTATTGTTTAAACATTTTTCTAGTAGACTGTACTATAGGCAATGAAACAAAATGCATGAACCAATAATGCCAAAACTGCCCATTCAGAACATTTTCCATCATAAAAGTCTACTTCCATACCCACACTATAAATAGAATGACAGCAGTGTAAGCCATAGGCATCTTGCACAGCTTCTCACACATTTTCAATTTCATTTTTTTTGGGGGGGGAAGGGGCAATGGGACAAAAACCAGTGACACATTTTAAACATTGCTTGTATAATTTTGTACATTTGCTAGAATAAAATGTTGTGTTACCACCATGCAGTTCACTAGTAAGACTTGAACCCAGGACCCTATGCACTACAGTCAGAGCAACATACCACTATGCTAAATCAGCAGCTTCCTGAAAAATAGGAAGACTGAAACTTACTGGCTATCATTTAGTGAATTCATTTCTCACTTCTCACCACAGCTCTCAACCTCTTAGCACAAAACACTGGACAAACAAAGCCAATAATGGGAGAATACAAATTTAGTTCTCACTATAGCTCTCAACCCTTAGCAGAAAATACCTGGGGGAATACAAATTCAATTCTCACTATAGCTCTCAAGTCATAGCACAAAAAACCTAGGCAAAGCTCACAAGTGGTGGTGGCTAGGGACCTTAGGCTCTTTTTACCCTGTACTGAAGGTACAGAGTTTGAGCCTGAGTACCTCTAGCCACCAGGTATATTGAATGGTGGGCATTTTCACACACACACACACACACACCCCCCCCCCATAGAAGGGCCGTTAGCTCTCTCCATAAACTCGCATTCATGGCCAAACAAGTTGATTCCAGCTTCTCTCGCATAGCATATATAATCCATAAAAGCTTGCGAAAATTGAAATCAAAAGGGAAATAAATCAGAAATGAAGGAGTGCCACTCAGGAATCGTGACACCCCTTCATTTGGACCCCAAAACTTGGTAAAAAAACAGTAAATTGGCATGGTTGGGAGGTATAGAACAGTCAGCCCCCCCCCCCCCCCCGCACAATGTTAGGCACAAGTCTAACCAGTCTCATCTGTATGGCTACAGAAAGGAGCATTATGGAATTGATAAAGACATAGTTAACCTAAACATTTTCAACCCAAACCAGTTCAGATTCATGAAGGGCAGATGCAGCCTATTCAATCTGGTCAACTTCTTCAAGAAGGTTATTGAAGCAATAGATGATGGAAAATCAGTACACATCACATATCTAGACCTTGCAAAGGCATTTCACATCATCGTACACTCGTGTATTGTAAATTAATTCTACTTACTAAATGTAAATTCATGTGTAACTCATTTAACATCAAATTGTTTCATGAATCAAATCCAAGAAATTAGAGTGGGTAGCTCTACTTCTTTCACAAGACCTGTCACTAGCGATATTGATCACTCCTCTTTGGAATTTATTCTCAGAAGTCAGACCAAATATTAAGGACTTATGGCTATGCAAGTTTACAGATGGCCATAAACTATGTGTCATCATAAACTCCCCAGAGGGCACCAGGATCTTCCAAGAGGGCCTTTCCCAAACAAATAGCTGGCGTCAAAATCCATGGACTAAAAGTAAATGCCAAGAAATGTATAATAGTATCTTTCAGTAAGCTTGACTTCTTTTGTAACTATCACACTGACAACACACCCCTGAAACGTGAAGCAGTAGTCAGGGAACTGAGAATCTATGTTGACAATGAACTGCCTTTGACTACCAATATGCAGTGTTGTAAGGAAGTCCTTTTTTATTGCTCAGCTTATTTCTAACCGTAAGGCATCCAGGTCCATGAATGTAATCATTCCACTGTACTCAGCCTTTATTAGGCTAATATTTGAATGCAATGCCCCTTTTGGTATGTAACAGTCTGGAATGACCACAACACTTTCTCATCAAATAATTAAGAGCCTAAATCATAAAACTATGCAAATCAACTGAAAGCCTTGTCCCTCCTCTTGGTATCTTACAGGCTACTAAAGGCAATCCCTGCCGCATGTATAGAGCCTCGACTGACCCTATCTTGTTAGACCTACTATGCATTTACAAGGCCAATGGTAGTATAAATAACCACCTTGCCAAGAGATCTCAATCTCTTTTGCAAAATAAATAGGACATGTTGGCAGGATAGCAATGCATCACAAAGAATACCACTGCTATGGAACACCACCACTCATGTCTCACCCTCACTCAGCTCCCTTCCCACCAACTCAAGAACCATCCCTATGCACCCCCGCATATTCTATCAACTATATTACTCAAACATAAAGCATCCCTACAACTTAACATATTAACCCTCCCACCATACCTATTACCCACAGAGCACAATCATAAAGTTTCCCTAATAAACAAACACATTCAAAAACTTAGAAAACTAATAACCTCATGCATATCAAAACTAGCCCTAAGTGGAGGCATCCGTCCCAACCCTGGCCCTACCATATCCAACCCCAATCCTCATAATCAGACTAGAAACCACAACTTCTCCCATATCACAGCTATTAGAAAGCCAAGCGACTTACTTCTACTAAGCCTAATATTAGAAGTATATCCAACAAAGTCCATGAACTCCTTGCCACCATAGACTTGTACTCCCCATGTATAGTCATCCTGACAGAAACCCGGCTAAAATCTCACATTACCAGTGAGCAAATCCTCCCTACTGGTTATGGCATACTAAGAGTAGACTGGCTAAACAAGAAAGGAGGAAATGTAGCTATAATATTTAAACAGCATCTAAACATCCAGATCTTAAAATCATCAGCTCCACAAATAGGCAATGAAGAAATAATATATACCAACCTCAAAATAAACCAAAATAAAACCATCAACATAATTGGATGCTACTTCCCATCTGGCCAAAATATCCCTCCACTAGAAAACCTCCTCAGCTGGTATACCCACCATCTCCCCCAAGAAACTATAATTTTAGGTGATTTCAATATTGACTAGCAATCCTGTTCTGGCAACCATTCAACCCATCATGTAAACCTTCATGGCTTCGCCCAACTAGTCCAGTCACCAACCAGGATAAATAAAAACTCCAGCAAGCACACTACCCTGGACTGGATACTAGTCAGTAAGAGCCCCCAGTCATATATAACAGGCTGCTTATCAGATAGCCTTAGTGATCACTCCCCAACCTTCCTACTCAAAAAATACCTATACCAAACTAAACCTGTCATCTACCATCAAATACGTAAAAAACTAGACTTTAACCCAGTCACAATCATTTCATCCCTCAAAGAATGCAATTGGCATCCTCTAAAGTACCTCTGTCTTGATGACGCAGTTGAATGTTTTAATACTACCTTCCTGAGCATCCTTAATTACCATGCCCCCATAAGACTTTCCAGAATCAAAGCACAACCCTCACCATGGCTACAGAAAACCACTAAGTCAGAAATGAAAAACAGGGATAAAGCCTGGGAGCACTGACGCAAAACCAAAACCCCCTCAACTAGACAGAAATTCCCAAAACTACGCAATAGAGTCAAAAAGCTAATAAAACAGGACAAATTCCAATACTACCAGTCTGCCCTAGACTCCTCCCAACACAGCTCCAAACAATTCTGGTCCTCCATAAACTCCATCCTCCACCCAGGTAAAGTCAGTACCCCTCCTCCTAACATCTCTCACTCCTCCGAAAATATTGCTACCTCATTCAACACACACTTCACACAAACCATACTATCACTAGCTAAACAACACAACCCCACTCTCCTCCAACCCACACCTGCAACTAGTAATCTCCCCACTGCCTTCTCTTTTTCCATGTACCCACCTCCAACATAAAAAACTCTTAACTAAACTTAAGCCCACCAAATTAGAAGCAGACAACCTCCCAAGTGAATACCTACAAATCACAGCTGATGCTCTGGCCTACCCAGTATCCATCTTGATTAATCAATTTCTGTCAGAAAGTTACGTTCCCACACTATGGAAAGTATCACATATAATTCCCCTCCACAAAGGTGGCCCCTCCACAGAACTAACCAATTACCGCCCCATAGCTATTCTCTCTCCACTCTCCAAAATACTAGAGAGATGCATTCACTCTCAGGTCTCACACTACCTCCTTACTAACAACCTCCTTTCCAGTACTCAGCATGGTTTCCGACCAAACCATAGCACCACCACTGCCTTACTTTCCTTTACTAACACTATCCTTCAGCATAAAAACAATGGCTATCTCTCCTCTGCTACTTTCCTAGACCTATCTAAAGCATTTGACATGGTCCCACACAAACACCTCATCTCTGTCCTCAATAACCTATCCTTCTCTCAATCAGTCACCAACTGGTTTCAGAGTTACCTGTCTGACCATCAACAATCCGTTGTATGGCAGAATGACATATCTCCACAACTACCTGACTCTATAGAGGTTTCCTAAGGATCCATTCTTGGACCCCTACTCTTCTCTATTTTCATCAATAATCTAGCCTCTGCCACCAAACATGGCACACTCATACAATACGCAGATGATTCAACCATCATCTGCTCAGCCCAGTCCCTACCCAAACTGCAAAAAGTCACACAGGAAGCCTTTTCCTCTGTTGAAACTTGGCTATCCGATGCCCAATTAATACTCAACCCAAACAAAACTAAACTACTCATCTTCCAACCCACCAAACATACTCAAAACAACTCTCACTTTAACATTACAGCAAAAGACAACACCACTATACACCCAACAGAACACACCAAATTGCTAGGAGTGGAAATAGACAATAAATTAAAATTTGACATTCACATATCCGTGACCATAAAAAAGTCCACAAAAAACTAGGAGCATTATACATAAATAAGCAACTTCTTACCAAAGCAGCAAAGATTTCAGTAGCAAATTCCCACCTTATCTCCACCCTACTTTATGCCTCTCCAATATATACCAACCTAAGGCAATGCAGTCTAAACAAGCTAGAGACCTGCTACAACAAAATTGCCAAATCCGCCACAGGAGCATCCTACCATAGTCACCACTGTCTCTCACTTGCTGAACTGGGCTGGCTTGAACTCCCTCACCTCCTTCAATGGTATCAACTCTCACCCACCCACAAACTAGTAGACCATCCACTAAATGTCCCATCCCTCCAGAATCTACTCCAACCCTATCGCACCACCAGACCACTAAGATCCAGCAACAAAAATCATTTGCAGATCACTAGAGCCAATAACTCTGCTGGTGAAGCACTATTCTCTTGCGCCATAGCCAAATTATGGAACTCCCTCCCACCCACAATTACCTCCGTACCATCATGCACCCACTTCAAAACTTTACTAAAAGCACACCTAAAAACATGCTGGCTATGCCCTTGCAACTCCCACTCTAATATCACCCACCCCATCCAACCACTACCTTTCTTTCCACCCCACTAACTACCTTGATTATAGCAAGCTTGGATGCTCATAAGCCTACTACTTATTATACAGCAGGAACTTCTTATTGTAACAGTTGTTAATGTCTGTTATGTACTTCGCAGATAAAGATTCTAGTTGTCTACTGATGTACTATGTTCTTCATCTGTAACTATGTTTGTAATTAATTGCTATGTTAATCAAATTGTTAATCACTATGTAAATTCAATGTAACTACTGTCTGTATATTTTAACTGTGGAGCTTTTGTCCCCGGGCCTCCACTGAAAATGGACCTACGTCCAGGTCAGTTGTCAATCTCCTCTCCGGTCCAGCTGGTGAATCTGGGAATCCTGAGGCAATGTTACAACTGCCTCATATACACAGACAACCCTCTCCTCCTCCCAACAAATTCCAACACATGTGAGAGATGCAGCCATATAGTTAAACTGCAGGCTAAGCTCTCTCAACTCAGTACTGGCGTAACCAGTCAGGAGGAGAAGGAAACCACACTCACTACAATTCCAGTCTCACATAGACCTACCACGACAGCAAACCAAACACATAAACACACAAAAACATACTCGGAGGCTCTAAATAAAAATCTGCCTAAGCAGCAGAGACCTGCAAAGCAGACACCCAAGCAACCGCTACCCCAAAACAAAACACGTGCAACACATAGTTCACAAAGCCAGTGTGCCGAACAGTCACAGCCCTTAAGTCTAAACAACACACCTGATACACTTGTAATAGGTGACTCTATTGTCAGGCACACTGACATCCCGCTCACCAGGCTGAACAAGGAGAAGGTCACGGTGAGCTGCCTGTCGGGCGCTAGGATCTGCCACATAACACAAGCACTCAGGTCACTCCAAGGCAAGTACAAATATGACTCAGTCATTGTCCATGCTGGTGTGAATGACCTGAGATGTACCTCCCTGGACTACATGAAAAGAGACATAGAGGAGCTCTCTGAACATGTGACCCAGGCCGGTATGACCCTGACCTTGAGTAGCATCTTACCCTCACCAAGAATGATGCCACAATATGAAGACAAGATGATCAATTTCAACAATTGGATTAAGTATTGGTGTCATTCAAACGGGATCCAATGCCTGTCAGCCTGGGATGACATGCTCAACAAGTCACAATGCTTCGCTAGGGACGGCTTGCACCTGTCACCCCTGGGCTTTCGGATATTGGCAAAGGCTCTTGCTACCCCCATAGTGCCTTTTTTAGGCAAGGCTCAAAAGACAAACCCACCTCCATAGATATCACAAGGGATAAGAAACTAAGAGTAATGCTACTCAACGCCAGAAGTCTAAACCTCAAGATGCACACACTTGAAACTCTCCTTAGCATGGAGAACATCGATATCTGTGCACTAACAGAAACCTGGTTCAAGGCTCCCGAGAGAACCCCAGCACTCCCAGGTTATACCTCATACCATGCTTTTTGGCCCCAAAACTTGGACCGAACCACAAAAGGAGGAGGAGTATCAATATTCATCAAAGATACCCACACCTCCAGGTTGGTGGCACAGCACGAAGCATCAGAGACTATCCATGTGCAACTAACAGTGGGTAAAACTGCCTTCCAGTTTATAGCCTGCTACAGACCACCCTCCCAAACCCAGGAACCCCACTTGGCCTTCCTGAGAACACTGGAAAATATGAAGGTCTCTCCAAACACCATTATATTGGGCGACTTCAACTACCCAAACATAGACTGGGAGCATTACTCTAGCTCCAACACCCTAGCCCAAAGGTTCCTAGAATTTATAAACTCAAATGCTATGGAACAACTTATTACCACTCCCACAAGAGGGGAAAATGTACTGGACCTGATCATCACCAACATGAGGACTCTATGCTCCAGACCAGAAGTGTATCCCTCACTGGTAAGATCAGACCATAAACTAATCTCACTGGATATTCACATCCCGACCCCACCTCCTGCCCAGAAAACCACAGTGAAAAACTTCTCTAAAGCAAATTTCACACTCCTCAAAACCGAGGTGGAATCCTTCAAAGCCCCCGGGCCTGTGGAAAATACGGCCCAGACCACAGAATCCTTTATAAATGCATTCTATGAACACCTTCAGGAATGCATGGATCATGCAATCCCAAATAAAACCAAGGCCCAATCCTCCAAAGGCAGATGTCCTATCTGGTGGACCCCAGCCATAAACAAGCTATACAATAGAAGGAGGAAGCTACTAAATGATAGAGCAAAATCCCAAAAAGGGAAGGCACCTCTGATTAGTATTAGCAAAAAACTATGGGCACTCATAAAATCGTCTAAGGCCAGCTTCGAGAGAAAAATCGCACAGGACACTAAGGATAATCACAAGGCTTTCTTTAGTTATGTTAGGAACCTGGGTGGGAATTCCCAGATATGCTCAGAATTAGTCCAAAATGACAAAAAATACACCAAACCCACAGACATTGCCAACATCCTAGCTGACAGGTTCAGTGCAAACTTCTCCCCCCCTCCCCACCAAAAGGGCAAATATCTATCCCAGCAGAGTGCTGCCCCCCTGACATCTCAGATGCTCAGGTAAGAGCCGCCCTCTCCAAAGCAAAAAACACAGCATCAATGGGACCAGACGGTGTCCCGGGCTGTGTCCTACATGAACTCCAAGAAGAGCTAAACCCAAACATAAAACTACTGTTCAATCTCAGCCTTACTACAGGATATGTACCCAAAGAGTGGCGTACAGTGACAGTGGTCCCTCTCCACAAAGGTGGTGCCTCAACGGATCCTGGAAACTATCGCCCCATAAGCCTGACTAGCTTGGTCTGCAAAGCTATGGAAAGGATCATCATGGACCTCATAAATAAAGATATTGGGGACCTACAGACACTGGATCCTACCCAGTTCGGCTTTGTTAAGGGCAGATCCTGCCTCTTAAACCTGGTTGATTTCTTTGAAACAGTCACCAAGGCCATTGATGAGGGGAAGGTGGTCCACACAGCCTACCTGGATCTCGCAAAAGCCTTCGATACAATACCCCACTCGGGCATTATAGATAATCTCACCAGCTTAAATATAAACCCCTATGTCAGTAGATGGGTTGCAAACTGGCTCAAGGACAGAACCCACATGGTTAGAATTGCTGGAGCCATGTCAGACTCCAAACCAGTTACAAGTGGCATCCCACAAGGCTCAGTCCTGGGACCTCTCTTGTTCGGTAAATATTTCTCGGAGGTGCAGGCCAATACGGAAGGACTGTGGCTGACCAAGTTCACAGATGACTGCAAACTGGGTGCCATAATAGACTCTCCAGCCGACAGATGCCATATGCTGCCTGATTAAAGAAACTCCAGCTCTACTCAGTGGCATACCGCCTGTTCAGGGGCGATCTGTGCCTAACGTATAAAGCCATGTCCAACCCAGAATTAATGGACATGCTGCACCTCAGAAAATCCAAATCCCATCGAGCTACGTGCTCAACAGACTTGAACCTCAGCACTGAAATAAATAGGACATGCTGGAGGGACAGATTCATAACCCAGAGGCTCCCTTCACTCTGGAATAAAATCCCAGTCCAGGTTAGGCAGAGTCCCTCATTGACTCTCTTCAAGTGGAATCTTGATGAGTGGATGGGAGATCATAGGTTTAACCCGGGTATCACTTCTGTGTCACTGTTAGACAGAGGCACAGTATAATAACCTCGAAAAAGGGCATAGCAAAATTAATTTAAAATGGGTGGCAAAAGCCAAACACATTCTGGCTAGGCTTATAAATGCCCTAGGGCAGATAGCCTAGTATGAACCTATGAACCTATGAACCTATGAGACACTCCCAGTCAACAAATGTAAATAAATAAATGAATAAATAAAATAAATAAATAAAGGCTGCATCTGATCCACAGGGACTACATTCATGGGATCACAGGAATTTACTAGGCTAATGGCCCTAAGGCCCTTACAAGCCTAGCCAAGTTCTTACCCTTATTTTCATGATCAGCAACTATTGCCCCTGTCCAAGAGGGACACAGGTGGAACCCCAGGGTGAATTTATGGTCACCCATCCAATCATCCAGATTGTGTTTGAAGAGGGCCAATGAGGTACTCTATTTGACATGAAGTGGGAGTCTGTTCCAAAGGTGTAGTAACCTCTGGGATACAAATCTGTCCCTCCAGCAGGTTTTATTAATGTCACATACCAGGTTAAGGTCCTTAGAGTGATTAACCCATGTACCATTTGATGTTCAGAAATGAAGCTATTCCAATAATGCAGGGTCAGAGATTGCCTTATATGCAAGGCAGAGATCACTTTTGAGTAGTCTGTACAAAACAGAATAAAGAGATAGTGATTTCAGTCGATCCACATAGGACAGATGGTGAAGACCTTGAATTTTTCTTGTGACGAACCTTTGTGGTTTCTCCAATTCCTGTAGGTGCTTAGAAAAATACATACAATATAGGTGTTTTACTGAGTTATTGGCCTGATGAGGGAAGAGTACATGGCGGTTATAACTTTTTTTTTTAGGAGGCAATGCCCTTACTTATGAGATGAGCAATATAGAATGCCCTTCTTACCACTGTGGAGATATGGTGGTCATAGGTAAGGTTGCTGTCAACCTGTGTGCCCAGGTCTCTCACCATTGAATGTGTACTTAAGGTGTTGCTATTGTTGTGGTAGTTAGCAGGAACATAGCTTTTACTGAAAGGAATGATAATACATTTTTTGCATTGAGTTTAAGTCCATGACTTTGGCATTGGCACCAGTCATTTGTTTGTGTAAGACCCTCTTGTAGGATGTTGACATCATTTGGAGAGTCTATAACTGCTCCCAATTTGCAGCCATCAGCAAACTTTGTCAGCCACAGACCTTTAGTTTTTGCTTGTATTTTGGAGAAATAGATTCCAAACAGTAGAAGTCCCAGGACTGAACCCTGTGGAACATCACTGGTTACAGGTCTGCTGTTGGGAGGTAGATTTCCCTATTTTGACTATATGAGTTCTAGCAGTGAGCCAGTTAGTGACCCATCTAATGATATAAGGGTTGAAGCCTAGCTGGGTGAGTTTGTCAATGATGCCTGAGTGGGGAATAGTGTCAAATGCCTTGGATAAGTCCATGTAGGCACAGATTTTCCATCATCCAGGTCCTTGGTGACTGCCTCAGAGAAGTCCACTAGGTTTAACAGGCATGATCTCATTTTGACAAATCCAAACTGAGTAGGGTTAAGTGTTTGGGGATTACCTATATCTTTGTGGATAAGGTCCATGATGATTCACTCTATGGCCTTGCAGGTAAGGGTAGTCAGGCTAATAATTCAGTAGTTCCTGGGGTCAATGGAAGCACCACCTTTGTGCAAGGGAATAACACTGGATGTTTTCTATTCAGCTGGTACAAAGCCGGTGCTTAGACTATGATTGAAAAGAGTACCCACTGGTGTTGCTAATCCATGTTGGACCCCATGTAGGATGCAGCCTGGGATGTTATCAGGTCCCATAGATGCTGTGTGTTTGGCCTTAGAGGGGGCATTTATGACCTGCTCTTTAGAGACAGAAGGTAGTAGACAGGTGGTAGGGATGTCAAGGGGTATATGTGGTGGGGCCAGGGGAGTGACGTTTTCACAGAACCTGCTAGCCAACAGGATAGCTATGTCCACAGACTTAGTATATGTGGTATTATTAACTACCAGTTCTGAACAAACCTGGGCCTTTCCTTTTAGGTTACTGATTTAACTATAGAATGCCTTGTGGTTGTCCTTTGTTGAGGAAGCTAATTTGGACTTGTAGTTTGCTTTGTAGGACTTCACAAGAAGTATTATTTGCTTATTTAAGCTGAGGAGGGAGTGTTTCCAGTTTAGGAAGGGTTGTTCCTTCTTACTCTTAGACAGCAATTTCTTCCTCTTATTGTAAGGCCTGTTAATGGCAGTTGATTACCAGGCAGGTTTGTGCTTCCTTGAGGAGCTTGTTTTGGTCCTATCAAGTACGGCCAAGTCAATGCAGTTATACAGGTGTCAGGTGTCTGTATAAAGCATTGGTGTAAAACTTGGCATAGTTACCAGTTCCATCTGAGGGGGGAAGGTGCAGTGAAGCTACTTATACCATCTTGTAAGGGGTTATAATCTGCTTTGGAGATGTTTTTTAGTTTAGTTGTTGATGGGGGTAGGTATTAGGTGTGATATTTACTTTGAATGAGACCGATTTGTGGTCAGATCTCACCAGAGAGGACCTATCAGTAGGGGTGCTATAGTGGTGCCCCATATTGGTGAGCAACAGATCCAGGATGTTAGCACCCCTTGTGGGGTTGTCAACCAGCTGGTTTAGGGCACTGGAGTTAACAAAGTCAAGGAATCTTTGGGCAAATGAGTTAGAGCACAAGTAACTTACCCAGTCAATGCATGGGTAGTTAAAGTCTCGCAAAACCATGTTGTTCGGATGCATCTTGATAGACTCAAGTAGATCCAAATAGGCAGAGTGAGTGCCCTGATTCATGGAGGGTGTCCTGTAGCTGGCAATGACTTGAATAAGTGTCCAACCAACAGTTAATTGCACCTGAAGTGTCTTCAGGGAGTTATACTGTTTAACCAATCTGGAGGTTTATTTATCTTTAATGAATATTGATACACTGCCTCCTGTAATTTTCACACCTTCAGTTTGACATCTGAATGTGTGGAAGGAGGTGTAACCCTGTATGGCTGGGGTGCTCTCCACATCCTTGAACCAGGTTTCTGTGACTGCACAAATGTCTGCGTCTTCCAAGGTGAGGACAGCTTCCAATAAGTGCAGTTTCATGTTGAGGTTCCTATCATTTAGCAGCATAACCTTGAGGTTGTTTTTAGATGGAGTTTTTATGTTGGGAATTGTGTTCTTGAGACATTGCCTAAAAGTGCACTATGAGGGTGGCAAGAGCCTTAGCCAGTAGCCAAAATCCCAGGGGTGACAGATGAAGACCATCTCTGGCAAAACATTGAGATATGTCGAACTTGTTGCCCCAAGGCCCCATAGGAGTAGGAACACTGGTGGAAAACCAGGATGTACAGTGTGGGAATGAACAAGCAGCAACAGTAACCCACGTATGGTCAACGTAGGTGCATTACATCTAGGAACTTACAAAGATTCAGCATCTGCTCCATGACAATTGACTATTAGCTATAACACAGGCAAAACAGGTTCATATATTAGTACTAGGATAACTGCCCTTGCTGGCCATTTTAAATCTAGCCAATATAAAAGGGAGTTGAACCCTGCACCTTTAGCACTTGCAAGTACAGCATTAACATACTATGCTATGTGCTATGTTGTATAATATGATGTGGCACTGTGGAAATAGCTACTACAGCAGGAAATATCTTGGCACAAAAAAAATGATACCTGCATTATTATCTCTAAGCCAAACAAAACAGTGCATGGACAAGCCACACTGAAAATCAAATGACAGCATATATCCCTGCAAGTAAGGGAGTGGAGAGAGAACACTTGTCATCACCACGTGTGTAGGTGTTCCAGAACCAGAATGATAAGCGACGCCAGTGTCATAATATATACATACATACATACAAATGTTTCAAGCATGGGCATTAAAGCCCTTCTAGCTTGCCAATATGCCAAAACACTTGTTCCCATAATAAATGTCCAGGCTGTTCTTAAAAATATCTAAACTAGTACTTGCTTTAATGTAATTTGGTCGTCTGTTCCAAGCTTCAGCTACTAGAACCAATTAGTACACTTCTCATTCCTATAGAATATTCTGCATAGGTTATCTGATGATTCTCTAGTACTTTCTGATAACCCCAAACATTCCCAGAGGTAGTTGTTCCTAAATGCCCTATATACCTGAATAAGATCTCCTCTTAAATATCTATAAGAGACACTGTGCAAGTTCAGATATTTTAGTCTTTCATAATAACTTAGATTTTCACATCCATGGATGCCCTTAGTATATTTCCGCTGTACTCTTTCCACTTTATTCATGCTTGTTTTCCTATGGGGTTTCCATATTGTTATTCCACACTCAAGTCTGGGTCTAATGTAACTAAAACAATGATTTCATTATGTTTGATTTCCTAGACTTTATAAATCTTTTTATACAACCTATAGTTCTATAACTATCATTAGCCAATTGGTTGATATGATTAGAAAAACTCCTAGCTGGATCTACCTATATACCCAGGTCCTTAAATGACTCTACAGTTTCAATCACTGTGTGCTGTATTAAATATTCACCTTTTAGTTTATGTCACCCAAATCTCATATGCTTAGTTTTTGATGTATTTATCAACATATTATTCTCCTGTGCCCAAATGGTCAATTTAGTCAAATTATTTTGCAGACATGCCTTATCTGTAACACTTGTAATCAGTTTACTCAATTTCAGGTCGTCAGCATATAGACTGTAGAACACCTCAGATGAAAAAGTAAGGTCTGAAAGATACAATCTAAACAAGTAAGGGCCTAGTACAGAGCCCTGTGGGACACCTTGACTGTAACCAAGGATTTCACCTGTCCAGTTGCTGTATGATACTTGCCATGTCCTATTTGTAAGCCATGCAGCTATCCATCTTATCAACAGTACATCAATACCTAGTTGTACTAATTTATTGATCAGTGTTATGTGCATGACCATGTCAAATGCTGAAGTTAAATCTGTATAAATTACATCAAAGCACTATTTTTCATTCATAGCTGTTATTATATTGTTATAGAACATCATGTTACAGGTGGTAATAAATCTATTTTCAACATATGCATGCTGATATATGGTTTCAAGTCCCAGCCTATCCAGTTCTGACAATAACTTATCCAGTATTACCTTCTCCATTATTTTCCACAACATGAAAGTAGACTTAAGGGTCTGTATGATTCTGGGTTTGTCCTACTCCCCTTTCCCTTAAAGACAGGCTTAATAAGTGCATGTCTCCAATCTTGAGGAATCTCCCCATATTTATATGACCTAGTGAATAATAGATGTAATGGCAGTGTAAGTTCTTGCTTAAGTGTTCTCAAATCATTGTTAATTATTCCGTCTCCTCCTTGCGCTTTGTTTGGATCCAGTTTGGACAGTTCTTTTTCAATATAATCTAATTTGATTCCAGTATCTTGGGTTATCTGGATGTCACTAGGACAACTTACCACCCCTTTTGTGGAGCCAAACTGTTTTGCATAAGATTTTGTAAATATATATATATATATATATATATATATATATATATATATATATATATATATATATAAAATCTGTTGTGTCTGGGAATACATTTTAGAATCTCCACACAGTTTATCAAATTGTGTATCTTTACTCCTTCCACATCTTATGCATCTATAAAAAGGTTTCCTATTATGTTCAATATCTTTGTATAAATTTTCTTCAAATTTTTCTTGATCTTGTCTAACACTGTGCTTAATCTGTTTGTCCAGCTCATTTATTTCAGTTTTCAAAGTTGTAGTTCGACCTCTCTTCCATTTCTTATATTTTTTGTCTCTCACCTTAATCAGGTATCTTGTTCTTATGGAAATATACCCCCCTGATGTTATGTGCCTAGATCCTGATGTTAAACATTTTTTTGACTTTTTGCACTCAAACAATTTCTCTTTCAAAACTTTCCATATTCCATCTGCAGTTTTTCCACTGAACACCTCACTCCAGTTAGTTTTATATAGCAACTTTTTGGCTTCCCTATAATCTATAATTAACATTCTGTGCATTGGCTTAGATTTCAGTTTGGAAGAATAATCTAGCAATAAATTAACCTTTATGACCCCATGATTACTGCACATCAATGGTGGTAAAACTTGACTTGAAGTTACAGTAATTTCTTTAGGAACACAAACAATATCTAGTATATTCCATCCCCTAGTAGTTTTTTTACAATATGAAGCATTTGTTGTTCCTGAATATACTCTGTTAATATTTTTTTTTACTAACATTGTTGAATCAATATTATTCCAGTCTGTTTCTGCTAAATTTAAGTCCCCAGCTAATATTATTTTTCCCTCCTGTGTTTCATGTAAGAAATGTATGAATTCGTCTAGGTCATCTGCACTTGAATTTAGTGGTCTGTACACTCCAACAATTGTTATATGTTCCAGGGTTGTCTTTATTGTCACAGTTGCACAGTGTATAGTATTGGTATTATCATTGAACATGTAATAATCACAAGTCTCATAGCTATCTTTAATGCCTATCATAACACCTCCACTTGATTTTTTGTTAGAATGTCTGTTACAGTAAAAACATTTATACCCTGAGTGAACTGGTTTAGTCATTGTTCTTTAACCATGTTTCACAAACTATAACAACATCAGTGGCGGATCCAGGAATTTGCAGAAGGGGGGGGGCGCAGTCTGGATAGTTATCTACCGGGGTGGAAGCAAGAAAGTGGGACACAAAGCTCTGACATCACGTCTGGAAAGACATCACTTTACATTCAGTTACACATGATTTTACTGTGGATGTGGTAGCAGGAAAAAAGTAATTCCTACACAGCACATCTATTTTCAGTGCATGCCTGGAAAACAATTGTTGACCATACCAACTCACATTCTCCTTCCATGGCATAGTGGGCATATGGACTCTTATAAACTTGTAAAGAATCCCACTGAAGTTGGAAATAAGCACAGTGAAGTCTACTTTGTTGTTAAACATAAAATATATACCAGACATTAGGATAAATTAGTAAAAGCTTCATTTATTGATGTACCAAATAAACTAAACTCATAAAACTTTCCTTAGCTTCCTTAGCTGACCATTATGTTTTTGTATTGTTTACTGTTCTTTCTCTGGGTTTAAGCAGAACTAATTTTCTTTAACAAAAGTCCTACTGTACCTTCTCTTCTTTCAACAAATTCTGGTGTGAGTGAAGGAGGGGGAGGCAATGCTGGACTGGCTCACCTGGAGTTTTGTGCAGGAGTGGCGTGGATGATTGACATCGAACCTGCATATGAAATGAGGCATGATTGACATGCCTTTCATATTAGCTGAGGCCTGGGGACAAAATCTCCAAGAGATTGCATTCAGTTTCTTACGCTAAAACAGAGAAAACAGTAATACAGTTTTACATACAGCATACTAGAAGAACAGTTGTACATACAGTGTAAGCAATACAAGTGAAATATGTACATACAGTAACACTGGTAATACATTTGAAGCTTGCAGGACAGGAGAGCAAGAATGCATCCATCACATGACAACATAAGGGATTAGTACATAGGAAAAATCTGTGATGACAGATAGGAAGATTCATGGAGGTATATAGGTGAGTAGGAAAAAGGTGGGATGACTGACAGGGCAGAGATGAAAATATGAGATAATTGGTAAAGAGCATAGAATTAATTGCATGGATGGGGCTATCCAGGTAAAGTGCATGAACATAGATGGTTATTGTTTAGTTAGTGCAGTAGGACCCAAGTCTGCTGTCAGTACAGACTCCAAAACCTTTGCCAAAGTGTAATTCACAAACTACCAATTATTTGCATCCTGTGCTAAATCTAGAATATTCGGTGCAGTCAATACATATCTTCCGTCAAGGTGAATTTTGACTTGAATTCTGGCTCACTATGCACTTGTTGGTGATATTTTATTGTATTGTTGGTACTGTTGCCCGACAGTCTGCTGGAATATTCAATGCCTAACTGTGACGTCAAACACCGCAGGCGGGGTTTGGGCGGTGCTTGCTACTGCGCATCTGGTAAAGTAAAATATCGCCGGTTTGAGAGGATTTGATCCCTATATGTGCCAGTATGGAGTGCTGTTTATACACGTTGGGAAAAGTTGTTTTATTTCAGTGCCTTTGGATTAGCTGTTTAACGATGCTACTTATCCATATGTGTGGCCTTTTGACTCCTTGTGGCAAGGAATGGCTTCATATATATAACTGGCCAGGGGTAATACAAATTGCTGTTAAGAATTTCCAGCAGAATGTCAAAGACAAATCCTTCCATTATTTACTTATATTTCTGCAGAAAACTGTAGAATACATTAACATTTCAAGAGTATGATGATTAGTGTGCTAAAGTATGGAAACTTATAGTAATTATTTTGATGATGTGTGGTTATGAGAAAACATGCGTTGTCATCACACGCGCACACACACATTTTTTCCTGCTCATTTTTGAGATCTGTGTTCCAGAAAAGACGATTTAATAAAGAGGCCCTAACAAGCTTTATATTCAAATCTTGGGTCTGAGTCTCAGAATCTGCATGAAGTATTGTGTGGCTGGGAGCAAATCATTTGAGCCTAGTGGGTTTCCCAGTCCAGAAGACCATACTTCTCAACTTCTGAGTACAATAAATCTGGGCAAATCATAAAATAATGGGGAGAGGGGGCAAAATACCCCAAATAAGGACATATTTAAATACCGCTGTCATAAACTTAGAAAGTTGCTAGAATAACAGGATTTTTTAGCATGCATTTTCCAATGGATATGAAGTTTGAACTCAAATGTAAGTCACTGTTTAGAGTCTTCAGTGATTTGCCAGAAAACCACACATTTTATGAGGAACCGACCCAAATGGTATAATAATAAATATATATACATGTGTGTGTGTGTGTGTGTGTGTGTGTGTGTGTATATAACATTTCAATTGTATGTCTCAAGGAGTGATTTATGTTGGTGTTTGCTTCTATTGTTTTGCTTTTTACATAGGGCTGACAACTAGGGGAACATCTATACACTATTACAGTTAAAGATGTTAACAATGCCCTGTATAAACATTCTCAAGTTTGCACTGGTTTTAAAAAATTTGTATTTTATATATTGGATGATCTATAATAAGATGTGAGGGGAGGTGATTTTAAAAACAAGATCAAACAAAAGGAAATAGACTGGATTGTCATCTAGGTTTAAACAAAGCCATTGATACTGTTTTTTTTTAAAGACCTCCATCTCTTCACTGAGGAATTTATTGAGGAAAAGCAGAAACTTCAACAAGGTGTCTTAGAGGCGTTTCATAAGGCAAGCAGAGCCCCCCCCCCCCCATGTTCTCCAGGAACTGTTTAAAAGTAGTCAGCACCAACATACTTCTCAACTTCTTAGCAGAAGAAATCTGGACTAGGCCTAAAATAATGGGGGTGGGGTGGGGGGCACAAAAGCTCAATAGGGACAGAGTTTAAATGTTGCTTTTATAAACTTAGAAAGTTGCTAGAGTAACAGGGTCTGTTTTAGCATGCATTTTCTGAAGGATATGAAAACTTTGAAACTGAAATGTATGTAATTAGTTGGTGACCCCAGTCCTCAGTGATTTGCCAGAAAACTACTACTTTTATTAGACAGACCACAATGTGAGGCAAAAATCTGGGCATCCTTTGAAAATCTAGACGACTGAGTCAATGACAGTTACGAAATCAAATAAATCACTACATTCCACACCGTGTTATTAATCTAATAATCTGATGCAAAGAAAGGCTGTACTAAAGGGAAACAAGGGAAGGAAGCAGGTTATTTTTCATATAAAAATGTTTTCAAATTGATTAACTTCATCATTCAGTTCTGGCGCCAGAAACTACGGTAAGAACACTCAAGACATTGAATGATTTCTCAGCTGGACAGGAAAATGACAAAGCAGTGAAAGACAAGGGTTTTGAAACACCATGGTACTACTGCCAGACTGGGTTAGTCTTTGCTGTGTGCTACTCATTTTTATACTTCGCGAAGGGCTGAAGGGCGGATCCTGCAGATTTAAAGTTACAGAAACATAATTAGTGAGACAGTGAACACAGCAAGCATCAGGCTAAAATAAATATCCTACAGGAGACAAATCTTAGTGAGGTGATTAAAGCAAGTACACAGATTATTCTGTCAGAAAATAGCACAACTCATACAGTCCAATCTATAGGGCCATTTAGTGTGTACATACTGTACAAACACAAGTCAGTCACATCTGTAGGACCTTTTACTGTATACTTACACATCTGCGAACAGAAGTTCTATAACTCAATATGACAACTTGTCACCTGTACCTTCAGTGTAGCGGAAAAAAACTGAAAATCTAAATAATGGCAGATGCTAAAGAAAGTCTCTTTATTAAAGAGAAATTCCATCCTTCCCTAAGGCAAACATTGGAAAGAGTCAACAAGTGTGAGAATTTTTAGAATAAGACAAGTAACTCACATTAGAAGGTTAGGAGTCTGCAAAAGTCCTCACATAAGCAGTAAAATGCATGTACACTCCTAACTCCAAAAAAAAAAAAAAAAAAAAATGTGGTAGAAAATACATTTTACCCAGTGTATTGTGCAAGCACTGACACATACGTGACCAAGAAACATGCAGTGCAGTACAGTTGGAACCTGTTCCCAGTAAAAGAAGATGATAAAAAACGACCATTAAGGCAAGAAGTTCAGAAATGAAATGCTGCTATAAAAGGTGAGCATTTTCTTCTTTTTAAAAAAAGCCGTTGTATAACAACAATAATTCACTCGTGTGTGGCCAATGCTGTTTTAGCCACTGCTGGCTTATTTGTATGCGCTCTCAGTCTTTGTTCCCATATACTCGCCGTAATGGCTATGAATAAACCCTAAATTATCCACAACTAGTCATTGATTATTGCCAAATTCAATGTCAGCAAACTCTTGAAATACACTGTATTGCTGTACCCATCGCCAGTACTAAATCATTCGGAGCTGACAGATGCTCCTTTAAATGATTGGAACTTTTTGAGCTGCAAATTGCACTTACCTGTTGTTTTCTATATTTTTTTGTTTATTTGAAGTATGTGCGAAGAATGAGAGTTAATTACCTAGTTGATTAACACAACAGCGTGCTTACACCTACCATTCACTAAAATATGTTATTAATACACCGTCCCCATAAAACACTCAGAATGGTTTGGAAGGTACATGGCAAAGGGTACTTCGGCGATTCCGCCAAAGCGATTGCATGTATCACACAATATTGAAGACAGAGGGCGCTCCTGTCAAGCGGGTTGGATGTGGGTAGGTTGGTAGGCAAACTCGGTAGCTTACTTCTGTGACTTGGTTGTACAACTAGGTGGGTACTTTCAGGTGTGCCAGTGTTCTCAAATGAAAACCATAATAAGCGTGCATTTATATTGGTCTGTGAAATGAAAAGCTCATTCAGAACAGCATTCATAAACGATAACAGAGAGGGAAACTAGAGGGCAATTTTGATTTTGTCTGACAAGGAAAATTATGTTTTTCTTTCTTGTTACATATTTCTTTGTTCATATTTTTCACCGAGTGTGTGCCTACGTCCCAAGCGCACATACATGCCCCCACATATTTTTTTTCAGTCGTACACTTTCCGTTAACTGTGATGGACTAAAGCTATCCTTTCCTTCTAGGAATCGTTTGCAATGAAGATAGAGGATGCACATTTTAAATGGAATTTAATTTATTGCACTTGCACATTATCATATTCTAAAACTGAAGTGATTAAGTAAAGACCCGAATTGTACACCCTCTCAGTCTCTCTCTCTCTCTCTCTCTCTCTCTGTCAGCGTGTGTGTGTGTGTGTGTGTGTGTGTGTGTGTGTGTGTGTGTGTGTGTGTGTGTGTGTGTGTGTGTGTAATAGATGGGCTTATGTACTTGCATTTGTGCTCACTTAAATTCAGAATTTTGAGAACATATGTAGATCATGTTATCCACATATTCTTTTAAGAACGTATATCTAAACATAATGTATGCATATACCTTGCCATGCGTTACTTATAATTTAGTTAAAACTATTGATGGACTATTGTCTTTCCGAAGGGAATCTGAAAGCATGGTATTCAGAAAGTGCAAATCATGACCATATTTTGATTTACAGCAGTAGTTCTCCTTGGTTGTACTCCAAAACAGACTTGACCGAAGAAGAGTTTCATAAATGATTTAGTTAATGGCATTTTGTCATTTCCTGTGTTTTCAAATCAAAGATAATTTATTAAATATAGGGGCGCATCCGACTTGTGCATTTTTAATAGAACAAGACGATCACAATGAAAAAAGTGATTCTGTTTTGACATAGAATGAGGCCAAGGTGCAAAGTGACAAAGCTTAGAGAAGTAATTACAGTTGCTTGACAACTGGGAAGTTATCTATGCTGAACCTAAAGTTTAAACAAACACCAAAACACAAACATTACAAAAAACACCACTAAATCATGTAATGTAAAAGCACCACTTTAAATTTAGGCACTAAACGGAATACTTTAAACTACCTGACAAGTCGTTTAAAACTTTTTAATTTAATAATATATTTAATAATATATATTTAATATCAAATTGGCTCTTTGGTACAAAATAAAATATACCTCTCTGAGAGACAGACTTGCTGAAGGGAGTTTGGAGTTCACTAGCCACTGCTACTACACTAGACTTTCAAAACAAGTGTTTACCAAAACGCGCCTAACTCAACTACAAAAGAGAAGTATTTGGAGGAGCAATTATTGAGGAGATTAAATCACCTGACTCTGCAACCTCCAATCGCTTCTCCAATGTATTTGAGTTAGGCGCGATTTTTCACAGCATTGATTGGTTCAGGTCCTGAGGAACCCGAACTGAAAAACAATGTACGGTACTGTCCACATTTTTTTTTAAAAGTGTCGTGGAGAGAATACCATTACTAATTTACATAATTACATATGGACTTTACATATAGGGACTTGTCTTTTCAAAAAAAAAAAAAAAAAAAACGTAACTTAAGTTCTTGACAAAAGGAGGCGGCGCGCGCCCCTGCGCCCATGCCTAAATCCTCCACTGAACATCAATCTTGTGGGAACATAGCAAATTTTCTAATAAAAAACTTTATTATTAATGCTCCTAGCATTAACAACCATCAGAGATGCATCAAATGTTACTATCTGTGAACTGTTACATTTTTGACCCAGCAAAAATCCTGGCTAGCGTTTGTCAAATATTGCAAAATATCTGCTGCAAAAATTCTCTTCCCTGATCTAGACAAATGCACACCATCCTGTCTGAACACGTGTGCCCAAACGAAGGCTTGGATGCTCTATACATTTCCATTTTTTTTAAAACTGGACATTTTTTCCATGTAGGTGTTTATCCAAAAAATCTTTTCATTCACAGTGACCTGACTATCCTTTCTATAGGTGATTTGTGAAACATATGTCCTAACACCAGTACAAGCTATACTATCTAGGAGAGCTGTCAGTTCCTGACTAACAGTCAGAGAATCTTTGTTAGTGACATCATTTGTACCAACATGAATAAAAACAGAGCCATACTTCCTTACATTAAGGCGTTACAATGCTTGTTTCACATCTTCTATTTTTGCTCCTGGCAAGCGTAACATTACTCGATGTTCATTATCATCTCTGCAAATATAAGTATCAGTTCCTCTAATAACTGAATCTCCAATTACAAGAATATCTTTGCTGGCCATCTCTGAAGAATCTTCAGCTTCTAATACAGTCATTTCAGCTCTATGAATTGTTACGAAGGAAAGATCTTCATCACTATTAGTCTTATTAATCTCTCTGTTTTCATTGTGTATTAAATTCTCATCCAGCTGATGTTGTAAATCCACAGCTTGAGCCATGTGGTCAACAACTGTCTTTCTCTTCTTTTTTCTTACAGTAATGTTCTTCAATCCTTCCACGTTTAGTTTTGATTTCTTCCTTTTCACCTGCCCCTTGCCTCTTTTTTCTACATTTTCCATTGGAAAGATGATGCCTTCTTCTGTAGACTGAGGGTTTTCTGATAGACAGATATCTTCATTCCCTGTCACCAGTGTGTTACATAACAAAGCAGAATCCTTTTTACTACGTATTCTCTTTCCTTTACATTATTAGTCAGTTTCTTTTTCTTCCTTGTTATTTGTTGTGAACTTCTTCCTTTCTTTTTTGTTTCCTTCTAAACAAACCGGATCCTCAGATTGCTGAGTACTTGCATCCACGATTCCATAGTTCTCAGGGGCCTCACCATGTTTCATAGCAGTTGAATGTTCCTTGTAGAAAATAGATGCATCATTTCCTGAATGTGTTCTATTTGTTCTATGCCTAACATTACTTAGTTCATCAGTCCAGTCATTACTATACGAAACAACAGTTCTCCAATCCATGCCAATTGCACATGTGCAAGCCTCATCATTAAGTCTAGATTTACTTCAAACAATGGTAAGCAAATCATCCAACTTTTGACATGAGGAATAAGGATCGTCAGTGTTATCAGCTGTTACCTTTAAATATGCATATAATTTAATACACTGTACAAGATACTTGTGCATTAGCAAATTGTTAATTGCATACTCATTTAAGGAATCCATATTCAGCTTTAATTGAATAAAATATTGCAAAGGAAAAAAACTACACAAAGTTAGTAGCAAAGAATTCTAAGGAACTTAAATCAACTTCTGTGACAAAACTTATACCAGTAATATCCAATTAAATAATAAAATACAATAAAGTTGTTCTGACCATACACGTTCTACCAGCCAGACAGAAGTTGTAATTTCTTTACATGCAGTAGCTTCTGCTCACTATAGTTCGCAGTCGCACCTCCTTTTAACAGTAAAAATAAATAAAACTTCTCTTACCAGTCAACTCCACAGCAAATCACAAACCAAGACAGGATTGTTTTGATTTATGGATAATATGGAACTGGGGCAAGACAGATGAAGTTAGTAGCCATTTACTCTGCTAGCAGGTTGTTGGCAGTCAGGTATCACATTCCTCAGTGCTGAAGATTGTGCTACCATGTTATGACTGTTACTGCTATCCTGTCCACAGTGGTTGTTTGTATCTGGATCACTGACATACACATCAGTTAATTTATGACACATGGTTTATCCCAATGAAGGACTGAGCTTTAGTCATGGTGATAGCACAAACCCCCTGCCTCTCCCATACAGTGAGAATGAACATGCTAGAGGAAGTGCAGATTTTAGGTACTGTATATGCTGGTGACACATGAGAAATCTTATGAACACTAGAAGTATGCCATGCAGTCAGTGAGGTAGTGGGATTTGTCTGTACCTCCACAGTGATGTGTGACATATGGGATGTAGGTGAGCTTTTACATTAATGTACATTAACACACTATGTCATGAGACTGTGCCATGTGCACATTACTATGACAATAAACAATAGGTGTCTTGCTGAAATCAGGCATGTGCTATCCCACTGGGTTGGTTCCTCTAGCAGTAGAACCAAGGAAAGCACTAATTTTGCACCACACACATATGCCTTTACCCCCATATGGTTTGCATAGTGGGAGACAACAGGATATGGGTATAGCATATGGAGACCTACCCATCTTGGCATGCAGTCTACTGCAGTTGCAGCCCAGAGGGTAACAAGAAAGGGCAGATATATAGACAGTGCTGATTACTCATGCAGGGAATGCACTGTCCAGATATGCACTGGGCTGTCTTGTTTTCTACTGACACTTTGATGGTTCAGGCTAGCTCTACTCCCACATCTTGTTCAGCCATTCTGGATATGAGGGATAGCTCTCACTCTGCAGACAAGGACAGCAGGACTTATTCCTTTTCTGTAAGTTATTTCTGTGTTGGTGGTCCACCTCTGTGGTGGACAAGTCCTTAGCAATGCCCCATGCATTGTCCCGTACAGAAATTATTCTGTCAGTTACACTTTGATACACTTGTTCCACAGGCCTATTATGGCTGTCCAGAGCATCCATATCCTGCAACACTGCCTGACACTCCTGTTTCTGGTACATCTTATTTGGGTCCCATTCAAAACATCTAAAACCCATAACATCTAATTTCATAACATTGAGACCAGAACATCTAAAACCCAAAACATCTAAAACCCATAACATCTAATTTCATAACATTGAGAACAGAACATCTTAAACCCATAACATCTAATTTCCCAACATTAAGACCAGAACATCTAAAACCCAAAACATCTCAAACCCATAACATTGAATTTCATAACATCTAACAGTACAAATCACATGAAAATACATCCCCTCCACATATAATGACATATAATGACACCAAACTATGTTTCTGCAGGGGGGCTTGATACAGTGGGGTTAGGAAATTAACTTTCCCCACTGTAGTGCAATCTTGGAGTTGGCATATTTAATTTACTGGGGGTATGGGAGGTGCAGGGGAGCTTGCCCCCCTGCAAAAACGTAGTAAAAAGTATGTTTGGTAGTTTGGTGTCGTTATATGTGGAGGGGATGTTATTTTCTTGGGATTTGTAGTGTTAGATGTTATGGGTTTTAGATGTTTTGGGTTTTAGATGTTCTGGTCTCAATGTTAGGAAATTAGATGTTACGGGTTGTAGATGTTTCAAAGTAGACCCATCTTATTCACAATGCCTTTGCCTAGAATGCTCATGCCATGTGTGCATTTGGCCCACGGTAATATCTCTGTCTCCTGCATTGTGAACTTTTCCATACAATTCCTCATATTACAAGCACACTAAAACACCTAGTGACCAAAATATTTATTTATAATAAAATGTGAGCAAACCAGTGCAGAAAACAAAGACCAGTTTAACTGATTACGTCAGATTTATCAGTCACAATACATGTACCGCATAATCCAACACAATTAAATGATTCGTGGTCATGTGATTCAATGACTTCATCATTTAAACAGGTAGACTGCATACATTCTAGAATTTCAAAATGAAAATAAAAATAAAAACATACAAATGGGTGAAAAGGGGAAGGAAGCCATGAATTATAAATCTAGTCCAAACTGACTCCACACCATATGCTATTATAATATACTGAACTCATGTCTATCTATACAAGTGCAAAACAAAATAGCTTTTTAAATTTCTATTAGGTTTCAGCCAATACATATCAGTGAGTCTTAGACGGAGTAAGACACCAGTATTTATATTTCACATAAGTTAACCAGTCTAAAATATCATGCAATCCATAGTCATTTGCTTGATATCTGACACATTTATAAATATCAGTAAACAAAATACAGATGTTGGACGTTTAATAGTGTGCCTGAATAGTGAATTTGAGGATCTCTTATATTTGATATCACTTAATTGTTCCCTTATATGTGCTTTAAAGCATGGGATATATGACCAGCATAAAAAGCACCAGATATACAAATTACTAAGTAAATAGTCCAACTAATATTACAATAACTAAAGAATGTATTTCAAAAAGTTTTTTTTTTAGTATTTGCAGTTGAAAAAAGTCTTTGTTTCCTTGAGCAACTTCACACATAGAGTACCACACGGTGAACGGTCCCTAAGTGAACTTATGCTTTCCACACTGGCTAACTTTAGATGTATTTTATGATGGCTTACCCCTCCAATAGAAGTTTAAACAAATATTAGACAATATGGAGCCCAAAACTTATCATTACTTTTAATTGGACAAAATGTATTGATAGCCATTTAATTATTATGAATATTCATACCATATGTAGTTATAAATCTAATATTTCCATTAGTCCCTCTTCCATCCTTTGCTTTATAAATCAGTAAACTGTCCCGGGGCAAAGCAGCAAGCTTATCTCTTGCTTGCTCAATAAAAGTTCTCTTGCATTCCCTCTGGAAAAATATTTCTTATAAAATCCTTAGCTAAATGTTCACGATCAGATTTTTTGAGGAAAAAAATGTTTAAGCTTTCTAAATGGTATATAAGGTATATTTCTAATGGTATAGAAAGGTTAACAACTCATGGCATTAAGCACTGATTTTTTTTTCTATAGGCAGACGTAACAATAGTTCCCCCCAGTTAGCTAGTCAGATTCATATTAAGAAACTCTGCCATAAGTCTTTCATATCTCAGAGAAAATTCAACCCCAAATAAAATATTACTGATGTATGCCAAACACACATTTAGAAGTATAACACTTTTTTTTCAAAAAAAATATATTTGATTAAATAATACATGTTTTTAAGTTTCATACCTTCATGTATCACTACTGCATTTAAGATTCTGTCCAATTTAAAGCATTTTTTCTAAATTGTTTAATCTGCGGTGGTGGTGTGACCCATGGTGGCGGTGCTGCGGTAGCATTGTCGACTCTCAGTAAGATGCTGTCTGGTTTGATTCTCAGCTAGAGCATCTTCTGCATTGAGACATGCATGAATTGGCGTATCTTCGTTGAAGGTTGTGCATCAGGGCTGGTAACTTGGCACATAAAAATCAACTACCAATCATTAGCGGACCGGAGTTCCGCTGTGGTGACCCCTAACTGGGAAAAGCCGAAAGACACAACAACTTTTGGCATAAAGACAGTGGTGCTGTTAAGGATGAACCTTTTAATGCAGTTGCTTCTAAATATCAAATGTTAAACTTCACATATTTCTTCTGTTCCATAGTTGATTTGAGACAACTTTTATCCATTAATTGAATTTCAATTATATGTGGGCTTCAAGAATCCTGCCCACTTAGTACTTTTTATCATGTCTTTTCTTCTTTTGTAGAAAATGTGAATCTGTTTATTTTGTTAATTTACTATTATAATCCACTGTAATCAATGTATTCATGGATTTTAAAATGCTACTTAGCTATGTGTTGTACTCTGACTTTTATGACAAAGTGAATATTATTTACTTATCTAGCCCTGTACTGTAAAATATCCATTAAAATACAATTTGCTGACCCTCTTATCAACTATATTTGCTCCATTGATTTTTTTTTCCTAATATATAAATTGCTTATACTGAAAAAAATGCCATGATGAAAAACTCTCACTTTTTTTCATTAAATCTCCCTTCATTTCAAAATTATTTACTGTTTATTGTACAATGACTGGCCATTAACATTCAAAAACAAGCATGCTGATTGGTCAGTCCAACCAGCATGTCCATTGTAAATGGAGCACATACCAATAGAAAAAAGTCTGGTCACCTAGACTTTCTGCTATTAATATATGTTATGGAAATTCTCGTTTTCTTTAAAAAAATAAATAAATAAACTTAGGAAAACAGAGACTTCAAAAGAATGAGAGGGACAGGACAGAGAAAATACAAGAATAATCAGGTACGTTATGCAAAACTAGAGCAATGTACACAATTATCTTTATATTTTCTGTCTTTTTTCTCTCATACATTTGAAGTCTCTGCATTTCAATTATTTTTATTTAAAAAAAAAAAAGCAACAGAGACCTTCCTTTCCTCCATTGCTTCCTTTCCACAGCACTGATGTACTTCGTAGGCATGGGAATGTTAATTCCCATATGCATTTATAGTATATCAAGAAGAAAAATGCATAAGAGCACCATGGCGCTGTTATACAAGGACATTATTTAAGAAAAGTAAGTCATATTTTTCTTAAATAGTGTTATTGTATAATAGCAATAATTCATGGCTGGGTGAGGGTAATGTTGATTTATCCACAGTTGGCTTTGTTTGGTAACTTGGTCTTCAACTTCATGACCAAACCACACCTACCATGGGTAAATCCAGTATTACTCACACTCATCCGTGGATTATTGCTATATTATTACTGATTTTATTAAATCTGTCTATATGTTACTTTCAATACTTGATCAATACATCTCTCCTTTTTTTCCCAGTTAATTATGAAGAATTGTTTTTTATAATTAAATTTTAATTAGGAAGAAATGTAACTACTCAGTGTTTAAGTGAAACTAGGTATAATGCTATATAAACAAATGGTGCTTTTCTCCCCAGGCCTCTGCTGAAAATGGGTACTGCCCAGTTGGACTTTCCTGGTAAACATAGATGATTACAAACCACCTGAACAGCTGGTCATGACACTTTATTTTGATCACATTGGCACCTCGTGCCCATGAACCTCAGCTCTGAGCTGCATTTCTTATTCCATTTTCAGGTATCTATCCCTTCACACTTGAGCCACATTGTCATTTTTATTTCTGCAGTCATACACATTCTCAGGTCTCCCCATGTCTTTATTTCTTGCTACTGCTATATTTCACCTTTTTACACTCACATTGATATAGTGCTTAATATCTGTTTTTAGGAGCAGAAATGTTATTTACCCCAACCATTATTTTTACTTATTTATTTACCCCGACCATTATTTTTACTTATTCCATTTCCTGCCAAGCCTTCTCCTGCGTTCACATCTTCTACCATATACATCTGTCAGTTCACCATTGCAATTTACATTCCTCAGAAAAAAGAAAGTAAAGGTCTAATGAATGAAACAAATAGGTGTTTTAATAGCTCAAGCCTACCATAAGGCCCCAACAGCTGTTTTAACACGTAAAGAAAATAACATCTCTCAAAAGCTACCCCAAGCTCTGCATGTTGCCATTATTCAGATAAGCAGTTTTTATTATGTTTGTGCTCTGCAATGTTTTACCATGCGAGGTGTGTGTGTTTGGGTGGGTGCACACGTGCATGTGTGTTTGAGTGTATGAACTGCTCCGATTCCAGTCCAGACCCCTGGCTATCCTTCTTGACCAGTTGGAACTAAACAATGATGTTTGTGGGAACCTAGATAGGTACTTGATGCTGGTAATATACATTAAGTTTCCGCTGCAGAATATGAAAGGGACAGACAGAAGGGAGGGAGAGAGAGAGAAACAGAGATGGGGAGAAATGTCATTAATGGTGACTGCAAAAGTAATTTATAGCTGTACTTGTATTTGTTTAGAAATACACAGTCTGCATATGACTACTGTTTGTTTAATCATTTAATTATTTTTTTTAAATGCAGTAATGTAAAAAGCAAAACATAAAGTAGCCAGGCGCCTAAGTAATCCTGTTACCCAGCCAACTTATGCAGTGTAAAATTATGGGGGTAAAACTGAGTCAGGCATTGTACATTTCATGCTATATTGAATCAAAATGTCCAGAAAGAAATTAAACAGTGTTTATAGCTGTGTATTCAGAAACATTTCCTGCACTGTGACATAGCTTTGTATGACATGGATTCTATACCATGATATAGCAATATATTAGTGCTAGCACAATGTTGGTATTCTGAAAAAATATTTGTACATACAGACAGCAGTCACACTAAGGAACTGTAGAGACATGTCACTCTGTTAACTCTATAACAAAATAACAGGGCTGAAGTCAGCCGAGAGCTCTCATAGTCACACTGTTAACTATATAACCAAATAACAGGGCTGAAGTCAGTCAACAGCTTTAGTAGTCAGAAAGAATTTAATAGCACAAAGCATAAAAACGAGTTAAGTGCTTTCATCCTTGTCAGTAAGGACTTCTTCAGAAATGACCATACCATACAATGTTCATTTAAATACAAAATAAATTAATGATACAACCAATGAACACTGAACAAGTTAAAACATTATTTTTCCTTTCCTAAAGGTGCATGCTATAATTAAACGTACATTGATAGGAGATGCAAGAAATACATACGTGAACCATAGTTCTTTCTAAAACCACATAAATATTAAATACTAAAACTATGTGGGGTAATTTATGCTAAAACAGCAATAACCCTATGATGTAACCACCCAAAACTAGGTTACAGTTTAGCTGTCTTTGATATTAATAAACAGGTTATAGAGATGGCATCATTTAGACCTTTTTTTTTCACTTGCATTCAAGTGAACCTGCTATGACAATTCTTTGTACTCTGATTGTTCCCAAGGATGATCTTGGAGATTTTTTACTACCTGTTCTAAAATGAAAAAATAATATCTTTTATTTTCTTTGCATACCATGCAGTGTCTATACAAGGCAATTTTTATGTCATTCCTATGTTCATAAATACTTTTGTGCAGTAGGCATTCAGTTTTACCAACTTAAAATGAAAAACAAGAGCCACAAAATGCTAAATATATGACTTCTATACTTTTGCACTTGAACATCTATCTGAATCTGAATGTGTGATTAATCCAGGAGGGGGATTAAGCAGGGCACTTATGGCATACCAGTTGAGCCCAGAGGAAATACCATTCAAAAATGAGTTACCTCAATGGCTGATGTCATGGATGGACTTTGCCTCAAGTTGACCAAGGGATGTAGCCTATGATTGCATTGGCCAGGCGGCACTACTAGTTCATCTAGGAGTCATCCAGCCTTCACACCAGATGACAGTTGACTACAGGGGAGATGGCCAAGACAGCCACAAGTAAGCAGCCAGGTAATCTTCATCAGGGTGATGTACATCCTGTTACTGACAGGCAGTCCTAACGACCACCGTTGATACAGCACTAGATGGGTTAGCTGGTGCAGAAGCTGGTATCCAATGCCACTTCTGTGCCACTACCACAGATGGAGCTGTAAATGGACAAAAATAAACAAAAAAGAGAACTATACATGCAGTTTCCAGTGGATGTGCAATCATGTAGTGCAATAATGCACAAAGTATGAGTACCTCACTGCCAGTACCGAGAGCACCCCAGCACTACCAGGTTATACCTCATACCATGCTTTTCGGCCCCAAAACTTGGACCGAACCACAAAAGGAGGGGGAGTATCAATATTCGTCAAAGATACCCACACCTCCAGGTTGGTGGCACAGCACGAAGCATCAGAGACTATCCATGTGCAACTAACTGTGGGTAAAACTGCCTTCCAGTTTATAGCCTGCTACAGACAACCCTCCCAAACACAGGAACCCCACTTGGCCTTCCTGAGAATACTGGAAAATATGAAGGTCTCTCCAAACACCATTATATTGGGCGACATCAACTACCCAAACATAAACTGGGAGCATTACTCTAGCTCCAACACCCTAGCCCAAAGGTTCCTAGAATTTATAAACTCAAATGCTATGGAACAACTTGTTACCACTCCCACAAGAGGGGAAAACATACTGGACCTGATCATCACCAACATGGGGACACTATGCTCCAGACCAGAAGTGTATCCCTCACTAGTAAGATCAGACCATAAACTAATCTCACTGGATATTCACATCCCAACCCCACCCCCTGCCCAGAAAACCACAGTGAAAAAATTCTCTAAAGCAAATTTCACACGCCTCAAAACCGAGGCAAAATCCTTCAAAGCCCCCGGGCCTGTGGAAAATACAGCCCAGACCGCAGAATCCTTTATAAACGCATTCTATGAACACCTTCAGGAATGCATGGATCATGCAATCCCAAATAAAACCAAGACCCAATCCTCCAAAGGCAGACGTCCTGTCTTGTGGACCCCAGCCATAAACAAACTATACAATAGAAGGAGGAAGCTACTACATGATAGAGCAAAATCCCAAAAAGGGAAGGCATCTCTGATCAGTATTAGCAAAAAACTACGGGCACTCATAAAATCGTCTAAGGCCAGCTTCGAGAGAAAAATTGCACAGGACACTAAGGATAATCACAAGGCTTTCTTTAGTTATGTTAGGAACCTGGGTGGGAATTCCCAGATATGCTCAGAATTAGTCCAAAATGACAAAAAATACACCGAACCCACAGACATTGCCAACATCCTAGCTGACAGGTTCAGCGCAAACTTCTCCCCTCTCTCCCCGCCAAAAGGGCAAATATCTATCCCAACAGAGTGCTGCCCCCCTGACATCTCAGATGCTCAGGTAAGAGCCGCCCTCTCCAAAGCAAAAAACACAGCATTAATGGGACCAGATGGTGTCCCGGGCTGCGTCCTACATGAACTCCAAGAAGAGCTAAACCCAAACATAAAACTACTGTTCAATCTTAGCCTTACTACAGGATATGTACCCAAAGAGTGGCGTACAGCAACAGTGGTCCCTCTCCACAAAGCTGGTGCCTCAACGGATCCTGGAAACTATCGCCCCATAAGCCTGACTAGCTTGGTCTGCAAAGCAATGGAAAGGATCATCATGGACCTCATAAATAAAGATATTGGGGACCTACAGACACTGGATCCTACCCAGTTTGGCTTTGTTAAGGGCAGATCCTGACTCTTAAACCTGGTCGATTTCTTTGAAACAGTCACCAAGGCCATTGACGAGGGGAAGGTGGTCCACACAGCCTACCTGGACCTCGCAAAAGCCTTCGATACAATACCCCACTCGGGCATTATAGATAAGCTCACCAGCTTAAATATAAACCCCTATGTCACTAGGTGGGTTGCAAACTGGCTCAAGGACAGAACCCACATGGTTAGAATTGCTGGAGCCATGTCAGACTCCAAACCAGTTACAAGTGGCATCCCACAAGGCTCAGTCCTGGGACCTCTCTTGTTCGGTATATATTTCTCGGCGGTACAGGCCAACACGGGACTGTGGCTGACCAAGTTCACAGATGACTGCAAACTGGGCGCCATAATCAACTCTCCAGCCAACACAAGCATCCTCCAAAAGTGCCTCATAGAAGCAGACAACTGGTGCCAGAGCCATGGCCTCAAGCTAAATGCCAAAAAGTGTATAGTCATCCCCTTTGGCAAAAACAAAGTGCCCACAAATTACCACATAGGTGGTAATCCATTAAGTACAGAAGAAGTCATTAGGGACCTGGGGACCCAAGTTGATAGCAATCTCTCATTTGACAACCACGTGGCCAAAGTGGTTAGAAAAACATTTTATATAGCCCACCTAATCATGAAGGGATTCACATCTAGATCAGGGGAGGTCATCGTGCCTCTTTACTCATCCCTCATCAGGCCCATAATTGAGTACAATGCCCCTTTTGGGATGTACCTTACCAGACACCTGCAGCAACTGGAAAGACCCCAAAAGTACCTCACCAAGAGGATCAAAGGGCTCAAACAGATGCCATATGCTGCCCAGTTAAAGAAACTCCAGCTCTACTCAGTGGCATACCGCCTGCTCAGAGGCGATCTGTGCCTGACGTATAAAGCCATGTCCAACCAGAATTAATGGACATGCTGCACCTCAGAAAATACAAATCCCATCGAGCTACGCGCTCGAGAGACTTGAACCTCAGCACTGAAATAAATAGGACATGCTGGAGGGACAGATTCATAACCCAGAGGCTCCCTTCACTCTGGAATAAAATCCCAGTCCAGGTTAGGCAGTGTCCCACATTGACTCTCTTCAAGAGGAATCTTGATGAGTGGATGGGAGATCGTAGGTTTACCCCGGCTATCACTTCTGTGTCACTGTTAGACAGAGGCACAGTATACTAACCTCAAAAAAAGGCATAGCAAAATTAATTTAAAATGGGTGGCGAAAGCCAAACACACTCTGGCTAGGCTTATAAATGCCCTAGGGCAGATAGCCTAGTATGAACCTATGAACCTATGAACCTATGAACTACTGTGAGAATCATTCAGCCATGTTGAGGCAGACCTCCCTGTCTCTTCATATTCCACTGATGCTACAAAAAGAAAGTAGAAAGAACTAAGTACACTGTTGAGCTTATGAAATAAGCAGGAGGAAAGCAACCACACAATATCAAGAAAAATGAATAATATACAGAGCTTACTGTATACAGTTATCAAACTTTTTCTAAACCTCTGGGTCAGACTGTTGAAGCAGGACAGTATAGCACCACTCAAATCACTATGCCTTTGCTTTCATTGTCCAGCAAATTGGGTAGCACTAGTGGGATTGCCCACAGTCTTGGCCATCTGGTTCTAGGCACACTCCTTATGTAATTGGCCGTTATAATGACTCACTGGGCACTCCTTGAAGTCTGTCAAGAGAAGATACAGGAAAACCCTGGTCTCCCAGTCTCTGTCAAACCAGTCAGGAGCCTTGCTGAGCCTAGAAACTCAAAAGGTCATGACCAGTCAGCAGGTCCAACTAGGAAGCGAAAAGTGCACACAGCGATATCTAAGGATGTTGTGTGACATACACCAAGGGCAGTGACAGTGGACAAGTTCTAGTATTTCTAGCAAAAAATTGTGGCAGCATGAGGGCAACAAGCTGCACACATTAGCAGAGTGTGCACATTTCTGAGTAGTAGCAGGATGAGCAGGGATGATGAGGATAACACTGCCTTGGTGTGATGACACAATGTGTTATAGTAGCAATACAGAGACAGTCTTACTAAATGCCCTCATTAGCATAACTTCTACACTTTGAGGCACATTTTAGTATGATATCAAGTGAAGTCATTATATTGCAGGTGTCTGCATTAAGAAAAGCAAGTCAGGGATCAGAATTTCACCAAAGAAGTCATTGCATTTTGGTGTAGACATACAGAAGTAAGACAAGACACCTGATAATATATCCCTGCACTGTAGTGAATGACCACGGTGGATGTCAGCAAGAGGGACTGGAGCGGCCAGTAGATGTAGGTAACTACACAATGACATGTCAGTCATATGTCCAGCTTTGGGGGACCTTGTGAAAAGGAGCACATCTCAAGGGCATGACAGTTAAATGTCCGGCTTTTGGAGGAGCAGACTGTGGTCCATCTGCATTTAGGGAAGGATATGATACAGAGGATACAGTGATCCCAGTATGAGGATGAATGCAGGGATATGCATATAGACAGTGTTATGGGATATTTAGATTGTGTATATAATGTGTACAGGCCATCAACACAGTGATGCAATACTGCGATCTCTGAAACATGCCGTCTCTACTATTGATATTAAAGGAGTCATAGCTGCAGCATGAAGTGGACAAGAACAGTGGCACAAAATGAGGGCATTGATCATTCTTAGCAATCAAACAAGGACAGTCATGTTCACACAGACTGCCTGTCATGTCTAACACAGATGTGCATGTCTTGTTATGGGTGCATGAGAGACAGCCAACAGATAAATTCTGCAACCAGAAGAGTGATGTGTTACTGTAGGTGCTATGTATGCATGGTGTGCACATCTTGGATACAGAAAATCAGACAAAGCATTCTGGGACCAAGAATAGCAGGGAGAGGTGCAGGGCATCAATGTTGTAGACAGCCATAAAGGGCCATAGTATAGCTGCAGAGGAGGGTAACTGAAATGTTATTTCATGCTAAGATGAGTACACACACATTTCCAGTGTGTATCCACAGAGGGATGTCCTACAGATCATGAGAAATTCCTGTTTCACTGACTGCAGGGGATAAGTGGACCATCAAACATTAAGATGGCATTGATTTGGGGATGCAATGACTACCCAAATGTCTATACAGTACATACCAGTTTTGTAATAGCAAGTATATTTACATGGTCTACAGTGGCATGCATGTGTTAAGCAGGTTTTTGGCGAAGGACCTCTGCATATCTCTTTTCCAAGTCCACCCAGGCTACATTTGTAATGCCTTGCACCTCAAGGCATGTATTGCCCAAATGGTATTCATAGTGTGTATCCCGTACCACTCTCTGTACTACATGTTAAGAGGGAGTCTAAGACATATGCTTCACTTTTGCTACAGATCTACCACAGAAGGGTCCAGCACTGGTTGACAACACATGGCTGATGTTAGCAGGACACCCTGTGGCTGACAATGAGGGCAATGAGCACATGGCAGTGACAGATGACATAATGACCCTGCTTGATTTGCCAGTATTGGAATGCTCAACCACATTTTCCACTTACAATATAATGGAGGAGGGGCAGGCTGGATGTCTGATCACACATACATTTATCACTTGACATCATGTTTCTCTGATGTCGATCCAGGCTACACAGGGGTCACTGCCACCATAGATGGCATCTGTTATCCACACTGCCACTGATATATGTGCACAAACTGTAGGTGAGATGACTGTTAGTGGTCATCACTGCCATGATGCTAGGTCTTTCCCTGGCCTGGAGGAAACACTTGGTATCAATCAGCAAATGTGAGGTCAGTGATCCTGATACAGGCCATGGCTACACAAAGTAGTAGAGTTGGTGAGTGATGGGCATGGCCTTTGTAACAATTTGCAGCACATGAAAGGCCTACAGGATGATGTGCAGTACCTGTACTGTGACAGGAAGTATAGGGACAGGGAGCATACAGTGCCGCTTGAATCCTTGTTAATGCACATAGGGTACATGGGTGCATCCTTGAGGCAGATGGTAACTGCTTTCCATTATGCCTTTGAAGACCATACTGGCTATGGTCATGGGAGGGTCCAGAGGCAAGGAGAGCATTCATAGACACGCCATAGACAAATGACATACACTGTTTGGATATCACTGTCACCTCTGGCCACAATGGCCATCACACTTATGTTTGCCCAGTCTCATGTCTGTGGCCCATGATGCCCACCACTTCCATTTCTAGGATACCCAGCCAGCTCATCTGCTCTCAGTCATGCAGGTCTGTACTGTCACTAATCACAGCTGTCCAACAGTGCACCAAACTTTTCTACATCTGTTATCGAGCTCGTGGGTGCTATGCATTTATTGGCTCCCTCACTTGGGACTCTACGTTTTGGGTTCCTATACACACTTCCTAAGTGCTACATCTTCTGTACCAGAGACATCATCAGTCTTTAAAATGGCAGGAAGATTCAGTGTGTAGGGCCTTGCAGTAATGTCTCTAAATATCCCTACTCCATAATCCTAACACTCCATTTACTCTTATTTCTACGTTTTCCTCATAGAAGTTGATTTAAAATCTCTGTGAATTCTGCGGTAACTGATTTTGATTACGCTTTTCTTTTAGTATTCATTATTTATTTCAAGCTGAAAATGGATTCCTTAAATGAGTACGCTAGTAATGATTTGCTAAAGCACAATACCTTACACAATGTACTAAATGCTGAGTATATTTAAAGTGTTAACTTGATAACAGTGGTGATGTGTTCCTCATGTCAAAAGCTGGATGATTTGCTACTAGTATTAGCAGCAGTAAAGCTAGACTTACTGATGATGATTGCACGTTTGCAGTTGGCACAGCTTGGCAAACTGTTGTTATGTATATTAATGACTGGACTAATGAGATTAATAATGTTAGGCAAAAGAAAACTAGAACACATTTAGGAAAGGAATTATCTATTGCCAGTAATGCTTTCTGAGTTCCTATTGAACAAAATAATACCATTGGTGATTTTGGAATTTTGTTTACAAGTATTCAGCAATCTAAAGATTCAGAGTATATAGAAGCAAATGAAAAAAAGAAAGAAAGGAAGGAGTTCACAACAAATAAGAAAGGAAAGGTAAATGATTAATGTCTATAGAGCGAAGAAAATAGATATTAAAAAGGACACGGCTTTATTTTATAATACACAGATTACAGGGAATGATAACATTTTTATACTAGAAAACCTTCAGACCACCAAAGAAGATATCATTTTTCCAAAAGAAAAGGTAGATAAAAGAGGCAAAGAGAAGCTAAAAAGGAAATAATCAAAACTGAATATGGACGGATTGAAGAACAGAACTGTAAGAAAAAAGAGGAGAAAGAAAGGCGGATGTTCAAAGCCAGCTGGATGAGAAATGTATGCTTGCAAGTGTAATAAAGAATGAAAACCATGAGATTAATAATGCTAATTGTGATGAAGAGCATTCCTTTGCAACAATTAGTAGAGCTGAGATTAATAAAGTAAAAGATGAAGACTCTTCAGATCTGGTCAGAAAAGAAATGCTTGTAATTGGAGATTTAATTATTAGAGGAACTGATACTTACATCTGCAGGAAAGATCATGGACAGCGATTAGTGTTATACTTGCCAGAAGCAAAAATAGAGGATGTGAGGGAGGCCTTAGAATGCCTTATAAGGAAGTACAAATCTGTTTTTGTGCATGTCAGTACAAGTTATCTCGTCCGCGGGGACTATCTGACTATTATTAGGGAACTTATAGCCCTCATAGATGGCATTGCTTGTACAGGTGTTAGGATGTATTTTTCACAAATTACATATGGAAAGGTGAGGCAGGTCTGTGTGAATGAAAATACTTTTTTGGGTATATACCTACGTGAAAAAAAAATATCCAGTTTTAAAAAATGGAAATGTGTAGAGCAACCAAGCCTAATTTTGTGTACACGTGTGTACAGGCAGGATGGCATGCACTTGTCAAGATCAGGGAAAATAATTTTTGCAGTAGATATTTTGCAATATTTGACATACATAAGGTAAGATTTTTTCCAGGTCGAAAATTTAAAATTTCACAGATAGCAATAGTTGGTGTACCTCTGGTGGTTGTTAATGCTAGAAGCATTAATAATAAAGTTCATTACTTGAGAGTTGTCTATGTTCCCATAGGCTTGATGTTGTTGTTTGTGAAACATGGTTAAAGAACAATGACTGAAAAACAGTTCTGTCAGGATATAAATGTTTTTATTGTAACAGACATTCCAAGAAAAAAAATCAGGTGGAGGTGTTATGATAGGGATTAAAGATAGTTATGAGACCTGTGATGATTACATGTCCACTGATAACACCAATACTGCAGACTGTGTAACTGGGACAAAAAAAATAACCCTGCAATATATAACAATTGTTAGAGAGTCTAGACCACCAAACTCAAGTGCCGATGACTTAGAGGAATTTTTACATTTCTTGCATGAAACACTGGTGGGAAGAATAACAGTGGCTGGGGAGTTAAATTTACCAGAAACAGACTGGAATATTATTGCAACAACATTAATAAGGAAATTATTTACAACTTATGTTCAGGAACAATTGCTTCAGATTGTAAACAAGCTGATCAGGGAATGGAACATGCTAAACATTGTTTGTGTTCTTAAAGGAATTTTTGCTAGTTCATGTCAAGTATTACGGGGCTATATTATGAGATTGAAAAGACTGGAGAGTGAATGGCTTACACATCGAAAATGCCATACCTCAAAGTCGGTCTTGTGAGAGGCTGTGTGCCCCCACCCCCACTAATTATATGTATATATATATATATATATATATATATATATATATATATATATATATATATATACACGCACACATATGGTTCCTCTTCTAACCATCGAAATTTCAAAACATCAAAATTCTGATCACCGAGACCAGAACATCGAAATTTGAAACATCGAAGGTTACAAGTGTAACTAAAAAAAAAAAAAATAAAACATTAAGAAAAAGATATTTTAACAATTGTATGCAGGGGTCTTTGCCCCCTGTACCCCCCATGTTGGGGGCTTCACCCCCTGCACACCTCCCTATTTTAATATTCCAACTCCGAGACCGCACTACAGTGGAGTAAAGAGAACTCTCCCATTTAGCGCTATATACAGAAGCGTTAAACAGGAGATTTTCCATACCCTATCTGTAGTACCATCACACAGATGGCACATAGATGCACACAGTATGCAGGGCACCTTGGTGCCCTGCAAAACACAAACATTCTCCCACCTACACTTACTTTTTTCTTCCCCTTCAAACCTTTGATGTTTTAAAACTCGATGTTCTGGTTTCGATGATCTGAACTTCGATGTTTTAAACATTTGATGGTTTGAAGGGGAACCATACATACACACACATATATATGTATATATATATATATATATATATATATATATATATATATATATACATATATAGATATATATATATATATATATATATATATATATATATATATATATATATATATATATATATATATTTATATATATATATCAACTCCAACATCCCACTGCAGTTCGGAAAGGGGAAATTTTCTGATCTATACTGTCCCATGATCTCACATAAAAACACACTGATGAATGGAATTTCCAATGTTACAGGCGTTCGCTCTTCAGCCTGTTCAATTTCATGGTAGGAACCCAAGTATTACCTCTACTGATGTGCAGTGATCAAGGTCTACTTCACCTTATCGCATGTTGAAAATTTCAAATGGCAATAATGTCGTAAATGCCATACATCAAAAGTGTTGTTCTGGGATCATGGTACAGTGAGGATGAGAAAATTTGCTCTTTCCTCACTGTAGTGCGATCTCAGAGTTGGTATATATAATTAGCGGAGGGCACAGCCCCCCACAAGAACAGTTTTGATGTATGGCATTTTCGATGTTTATGCCGTTTGATATTGTCATCTATCGACAAGATAATATAGACGCAGTGATCATGGGGTTATGAAGGTAGATTTTTTGCTCAATAATTCTGCCAATCTGAAATCTAAACCAGTGCACAGAAGATTAATAATATATTATACAAAAGCACAGACACTATGTAAAAGTAATTGGAGTGATACCTTCAGTAGAAAAACTACAGAAGGAATGTGGAAAGTTTTGAAAAAGAACTAAAAAGAAATATTTTAAATGAGGATGGCACACAACATCAGGAGGATATATTCCCATAAGAACAAGATATTTGATTAAGGTGAGAAACAAAACATACCAAATATGGAAAGGAGGTAGAACTCCAACTTTGAAAGCTAAAATAAACAAGCTGGACATACAAATTAAACACAGTGTGAGACATGATCAAGAAAAATTTAAAGAATATGTGTATAAAAATATTGAACATAACAGGAAACCTTTTTATAGATGCATAAGATGTGGAAGGAGAAAAGACATACAAACTGATAAACTGCTTGTAGATTCTAAAATGTATTTGCAGACACAACAGATGATAGATATATTTCCAAAATCTTAGCAGTATGGCTCTACAAATGGGGTGATAAATTGTTTTACTGACATCCAGGTAATCTCAGATACTGAAATCAAATTAGATTATATTGCAAAAGAACTACGCAAGCTGGATCCAAACAAAGCACAGAGTGGAGACAGAATTAGTAATAATGACCCTAGAACAATTCAGCATGAACTTGCAATATTATTTTTATCTGTTATTTATTATGTCTTTTATATATATATATATATATATATATGTATATATATATATATATATATATATATATATATATATATATATATATTTATATATATATATTTATGTGTATATATATATATATATATATATATATATATATATATGGAGAGATTCCTCATGATTGGAGACATGCACTTGTAAAAATTGTCTTTAAGAGAAAGGGAAGTAGGCAGTGGTGGCTCATGCCATCAGACTGCAGGGCTGCAGCCCCCTCCCCCAGCTGTGGAAAGAAAAAGAAACAACATTTTAAAAAATAAAATATTTATTTGCATAGCATACTGACTGGCTGTTTAACTGTGAGTCTGACTGACTCGCTGTTAATATCCCGAAACTCGAACGGCACATGCTCGGCGAGTTCCGTGTTTAAAAAAAGAAATAGTTTCTGTAAATCTGGACTGCTGTAAAAGCAGTCCAGATTAAGGAGAGAAGGCACCTGTTTGATGCCCAAAAGTCCATGCAGTTTGTAACAGCAGTAAAGTGGAAAGGGATCAGACTGCCATGTCCACAGTCATGTATGTGACGTGGATGGCTACTGATTGGTTCTCACTCTCTTCCTGCGCTTTGCATGCAGGGAAAAAGAGATCAAGAAACAGTCAGTAGCAGTACTTTAGACAGAGGAGTTTGTAACTTCGATCAGATCATTGGACAGTGACTGAGGCATTGAGAGCTAATTGATAGTCTGAGACTGTGCAGTCCAATGAAGTTTATTCAGGCAGTAAACAACATAATCAGAATTAGAGCACTAAATTTCATGAAGGCTCAGTGAACAGGAAACACTGGCCTAATGAAAACATAATTGTTTTTTTTTTTTTTTTTTTCAGATCAGTATATTTTCCAAGTTATTTGGCTTTTTTTCTGGGAAGAAATATATACAGACAAAGAATAAAAGTTAAAAATAACATGCATATTTAAATCACTGGATAGTGTTTTATTTACAATAACAATACACACCACCTTGAATAAATGCAACTTTATCATCCTGAAATAGGCAATTGTGAGTGGATATATGTGTTACACATGGTTTTCCACAAAAATAATAAACCTTCACCTTTGAATTCACAAAATCACAATAAGAAGAAAATGCACAAATCTGTAAAATTATTTTGTGTTGGAATGGATACAAGATGCCTACACACCAGAAACATTTGTGCTTTTGCAGTTGATAATAATGTCACCTTGCTTGAAGAAATGGGAAATACTTGGTCTTTGCACAGAAAGTCAAAAATCTGTTCTCCTCCCTTCTTTGGTAAATCCAGAGAATATTAACATTTTAAAGCATAGTGCTTCAATTTGTCTAATTTGAGAATTCATAGATCAAAATAAGAAATTACTCTAATTACACTGCCAGGAAGCATTCTAAGGCTGTGCATATTTGGTAGACAGCATACAGTGTGAATATGTCTCACAAAGTTTCTTTTTTTTTTTTTTTTTGCATGGTTTCTGTAGCTATTATAACATTCTGTAACATTTTACAGCTTTGTTTAAGGGATTACTGTGTGGTATGTGCCGTTGCACCTGTCCAGTATATACACCTAGATTTACTGAATTTTACTGAAGATATGTAGATGTGTACTACAGAGCAGTAGTATAGTTTAGAGGATTATTACCAGACAAATCCAATATCTTTTAGACTAAGGTAGGAAGATAAAATATTTTTACACAAATTTCAGCACTTTTTTAAGATAGGATAGAATGATTTTCATTTTATATATTTCAAGTGACAAACAGTAAAAGCACATCACATGCTGACAGTCTCATCCTTTTGTGCTGGTGGTTCTGAATATATTTAATATAGGTAATTGTATCATGCTGTGTCAAGATGCAAATGCTTATGATTAAAACATCTGATTGACATGTTTCATTATACAGTCAAACCATTGCAAAAAGGAATAAATAAATAATTAATAAAACTATATTGAATAACTGTTTATGTTGGGGGGAGGGTACAACTCCTTGAAACCCCTTTGATGGGTGCCTTGCCATCACACACCTGATATTTATATTTACTAACTCCATGGTCAACACAAACTCAGGGAAAAATGAAAAGTTATAAAAGAAAAACAATGAAACTAAACTTTTTCCTCTTGTCTAACTATCATAACCCAAAGTGAGCATCCACGGGAAGCCCACTTTTGATGTATTATGAACACAGACAACATAAACATCAACTCCATAACTGTAATATTTGTGGTACAATAGCAAATAACTTGGTAAGCCAAGTGCTCCCATCAGAACAGATCACTTATTGTGTATAGCGATAGATTTTGTGAAACTTATTTGAGTGACGTTGCGGTAGCGTTGTCGCCTCACAGTAAGATACTGTCCGGTTCGATTCTCAGTTAGAGCGTCTTCTGTGTGAAGACATGCACGAATGGATGTACCTTCTGTGGTGACCTCTAACCGGGAAAAGCCAAAAGACACAACAACATTTATAGATAGGAAGTTTGAATTCAAAGAACTTATTCCTATGTACATAAAATAGTTTTTGCTCTACATTTTTGGGCCACAGTATGCTTTATACTGGTTGAGCATATGAATACTTTGTTTGACTATGTCATAGATATAAAGTATGGATGCATTGGTTAATTTGTGTTCTATACTGCTGTTACAGGTAGATTATATCTTATGTAGAAGCGCCGGTCTGAAGGAGATTGGAGACTGTAAAGTGGTAGCAGGGGGAAAGTGTAGTTAGGCAGCATAGGATGGTGGTTTGTAGGATGACATTGGTGATCAAGAAGAGGAGGATGAGTGTGAGGGCAGCACCAAGGATCAAATGGAGGAAATTGAAAAAGGGTAATTGTGAGGTGATGTTCAGGGAAGAGTTAAGACAGGCACTGGGTGGCAGTGAAGAGTTACCGAATAGCTGGGTAACTACAGCAGAGCTAGTAAGAGAGATGGCTAGAAAGGTGCTTGGTGTGACATCTGGAAAGAGGAAGGAGGACAAGGAGACCTGGTGGCGGAATGAAGAAGTACAGGAGAGTATACAGAGAAAGAGGTTGGCAAAGAAGTGGGATTGTCAGAGAGATGAAGAAAGTAGACAAGAGTATAAGGAGATGAGGTGCATGCCAAAGAGAGAGGTGGCGAAGGCTAAGTATAATGCGTATGAAGAGTTGTATAAAAGGTTGGACACTAAGGAGGGAGGGAGAAAAGGACCTGTACTGATTGGCTAGACCGAGGGACCAAGCTAGTAAAGATGTGCAGCAGGTAAGGGTGATAAAGTATAATGAGGGAAACATACTCACAAGCGAGGAGAGTGTGTTGAGCAGATGGAAAGAGTACTTTGAGGGGCTGATGAATGAAGAGAATGAGAGGGAGAGAAGGTTGGATGATGTGCGGATAGTGAATCATGAAGTGCAGTGGATTAGCAAGGAGGAAGTAAGGATAGCTATGAAGAGAATGAAGAACGGAAAGACTGTTGGTCCAGATGACATACCTGTGGAAGCATGGAGGTGTTTAGGTGAAATGGCAGAGGAGTTTTTAACTAGATTGTTTAATGAAATCTTGGAAAGTGAGAGGATGCCTGAGGAATGGAGAAAAAGTGTTTTGGTACCGATTTTTAAGAATAAGGGTGATGTGCAGAGCTGTATTAACTACAGAGGGATTAAATTGATCAGTCACAGCATGAAGTTATGGGAAAGAGTAGTGGAAGCTAGGTTAAGAAGGGAGGTGATGATTAGTGATCAGCAGTATGGTTTCATGCCAGGAAAGAGCACTACAGATGCAATGTTTGCTCTGAGAGTGTTGATGGAGAAGTACAGAGAAGGTCAGAAGGAGTTGCATTGTGTCTTTGTGGATTTAGAGAAAGCATATGACAGGGTGCCTAGAGAGAAGTTGTGGTATTGTATGAGGAAGTCGGGAGTGTCAGAGAAGTATGTAAGAGTCGTACAGGATATGTATGAGGGTAGTGTGACAGCGGTGAGGTCTGCGGTGGGAGTGACGGATGCATTTAAGGTGGAGGTGGGATTACATCAAGGATCAGCTCTGAGCTCTTTCTTATTTGCAATGGTGATGGACAGGTTGACAGATGAGATCAGACAGGAGTCCCCGTGGACTATGATGTTTGCAGATGACATTGTGATCTGTAGTGAGAGTAGGGAACAGGTGGAGGAGACCCTGGAGAGGTAGAGATATGCTCTAGAGAGAAGAGGAATGAAGGTCGGCAGGACTAAGACAGAATATATGTGTGTGAATGAGACGGAGGATAGGGGAATTGTGAGGATGTAGGGAGTAGAGGTGGCGAAGGTGGATGAGTTTAAATATTTGGGATCAACAGTTTAGAGTAATGGTGAGTGTGGAAGAGAGTTGAAGAAGAGAGTACAGGCAGGATGGAGTGGGTGGAGAAGAGTGTCAGGAGTGATTTGTGACAGACGAGTACTAGTAAGAGTGAAAGGGAAGGTCTACAAGAGGGTAGTGAGACCAGCTATGTTATATGGGTTGGAGACAGTGGCATTGACAAAAAGGCAGGAGTCAGAGCTTGACGTGGCAGAGTTCAAGATGTTAAGATTTGCACTAGGTGTGATGAGGATGGACAGGATTAGAAATAAGTATATTAGAGGGTCAATTCAGGTTGGAAGGTTTGGAGACAAAGCCAGAGAGGCAAGATTACGTTGGTTTGGACATGTGCTGAGGAGGGATGCAGAGTATATTGGAAAAAAGATGCTAAGGATGAAGCTGCCAGGTAACAGGAAAAGAGAAAGGCCTAAGATAAGGTTTATAGATGTGGTGAGAGAGGACATGCAGGAGGTTGGTGTGACTGAGCAAGATGCAGAGGACAGGAAGAAATGGAAACAGATTATCCTCTGTGGCGACCCCTAACGGGAGCACCAGAACGAAGAAGACTGCTGTTACTTCAATGAAAATGAAAATAAAGGAAAAAAAGCTTACAGATTACTTTTTATAAACTATATTCTATATTTTTATATAAAAATAAGAAATATATTATATTTTCATAAACATTTCCATAGTTATTCTAACATATAGATATTCAGTGATATACTATAAATATGAAATCATTGGCATTGTTTATGAGATTTTCTTTATATTTGTTGTTAGTTTCTTACTTCTGATTATAGTTTTTGCTTTCGTTTATGCACCGATCCAACAAATGAAACAGTCTGTTGTGACTTATTTTAACTATTATATGTGACTCTTTGATGCACAGGAGTTATAATACCGAAGAAGTCTTTTTTGCAAAATTTGTTGTGTTTTATGTGGGTGGCATATAAAAGTGTAGTTATATCTGATTTAGCACTGGAGTTTTTATGCATCTGTTATAAACTGGTTGGTATATTTAAGTAGTGGCGGGTGTGGGGGGTGTAGGGTGGCTTGCCCCCCTGCCTACCCCATTTAGGTTTATTTATTTATTTATTTATTTTTTTTAATTGGCATTCGAAAATTGGATAGTTCGATCATGTCAGTTCGACATTTAGTGATTCGAACTATTCAGTTTTCGAAATGCTGATACAGACGCAAAATATCAACAATATTAAGGGCAGGAGTATTACAGGATCTATGCAAGACTTACATCTAAATGTTATATCATAACCTGTATATACATGTAACAATGTGCTGTGTAGAGTACTCGGCATGCGGCATAGTAACTGAGCATTTATTTCATGTAAATTGGTAAGCATGGCCAGCACTGATCCTACTGTACCATAGCTCCACCCCTTTCTAGTTGGCCACACTCCATCCCATTGGCTCAACCCATTCAGCTGTCTCCATCAGCCCCCTCTTTGATTTGAAGTCACCAGCACCTCTGGAAGTAGGACAAACCCAGAGTCATACAGACTCATAAGTTTACTTTCATGTTGTGGAAAAATAATGGAGATCATATTGAACAAAATTATTGTCAGAACTGGAAAGATTAGGATTGGAAACCATATATCAGCATGCATTTGTTGAAAATAGATCCATTACCACATGTAACATGATGTTCTATAATATAATAATGGATATGAGTAGAAAATTGTGTTGTGGTGTAATTTATATAAATTTAACTTCAGCATTTGATAGGTTCATATACAAAACACTGATCAATAAATTAGAGCAACTAGGTATTGATGTAGTTTTGACAAGATGGATAGCTGCATGGCTTACAAATAGGACTTGGCAAGTATCATACAGCAAGTGGGCAGGTAAAATCCTTGGGTACAGTCAGGGTGTCCCACAGGGCTCTATTATAGGCCCGTACTTGTTTAGATTGTATCTTTCAGATCGTTTTCATCTGAGGTGTTCTACATTCTGTATGCAGATGACTTGAAATGGGTAAACTGATTACATGTTACAGGCATGTTTGCAAAAGAACTTGACTAAATGGGTCATTTAAGGAGGAGAATAATATGCTAATAAATGCATCAAAAACTAAACATATGAGATTTGGAAGACATAAATTGAAAGGTGAGTACTTAGTACACCACTCAACGATGAAACAGTAGATTCATTTAAGGACCTGGGTATGTGGGTAAATCCAGCTTTGAGTTTTTTTTCTGATCATATCAACCAATTAGTTAATGATAGTTATATAACAATAGACTGTATAAAAAGATTTATAAAGTCTATGAAAACAGAAATGGTGAAGTCATTGTTTGTTAGATTAGACTCAAACTTGACTATGGAATAACAACATGGAAATCTTATAAGAAAAAAAAAAATAAATAAATAAAACATGAGTGAAAAGAGTACAGTGGAAATATGCCAAGGGTATCCATGGATGTGAAAATTTAAGTTATTTTATAAGTTTAAAATATCTGAACTTATACAGTGTCCCATGTAGATATCTAACAGGAAACCTTATTTAGGTATATAGGATATTTAGAGATTGAGGGAATATTTTGGGTTATCAAAACATAGTTGTAAATCATCAGCCAAGCTATATAGAAGACCATGTAGGAATGGGAAGTGTCCTAACTGGTTCTCTGAGAGAGCAGCCGATGCATGGAATAGACTAGAAAGGAGGCTTATGCTACAGTAGAAACTAAAATGTCATGCTTCTTGAACATGGGGGGGGGGGGGTGAGATACTTTAAGGGAACTTTTTGAATGTGACCCAAATATTACTTTGAGTAAAATAATGTCATCACTTTCTACCAAAGTAACTCATATTCCAACTACTGTAGAAACTTTACAAAATACACATCCAAAGAACAAAAATACCAGGGTGATTTAGTGCTTTCCTCTTTTATTATTATAGACGTCTTCTGAAAATCAGCTTAATTCATCATTCAGTTGCTTTTGTTATTTTGACGCTTATTTTATATGGCTTTGGTATCTTGCATTCATCGGTGAAACTTGCTCTTTTAAGTAGATTAGAAACTTTGCTGATCTAGAGATTATGCTGTTTTGAACTCTCACTTTAAATATACTATAATCTAGCAAAATGAAATATGGGAAATTACAAGGTGTTCATAGGTGTTTACTAGGTTAATGATCATAAGGGCCTTTTTAAGCCTAGCCATGCACCCCAAATCTCTGACAAGTTCTGATACCCTTGATAAGTGTAAGCATGGGCCTGGGAAATGAAACATTTACATGTTACCTGTTTGCATCAGAGACATAGGTGCCAAACCAGGGATGAATTTCTGGTTTCCCATCCAATTGTCCATGTTGCAGTTGAATTAGGTTAGGGAGGAACTCTGCTTTATGTAGATGGGGAGCCTGTTCCATAGGCGGGGTAGTCTCTGGGATACATACCTATCTCTCCAGCAGGTCCTATTTATATCACAGCCAAGGTTTAAGTCTTTAGAATGGGTAACTCTGGTGCTGTTTGTTTTGTGGATATTCGGGAGGTCCATCAGAGTGGATTCTGACAATACCATGTATGCCAGGCACAGATCTCTCCTCAAAAGCCTGTAGGAGACAGAATACTGGGATAGGGCCTTGAGACGGTCTGCATAGAACATGTTACTTATGCCCTGTATTCGTTTACTGAGGAACCTCTGTGGACATTCCAATTGTTGGATATGCCTGGTTAGGTACATGCAAAAGGGGGCATTGTACTCAAAGATATGTCTGATGAATGCCGAATACAGTGGAACAATGACTTCCTTGGATTTAAATGCCATACCTTTGTTTATAAGTTGTACAACATAGAATGATTTCCTCACCACTGTAGACACATGATGATCAAAGGCTAGATTTCTGTTCTGTATCCAATGAAACAATCAGAAGTCCACTGCAAAAATATAATCTTTTTGTTAAAAATATGAAAACTATGAGGTAAGCAATGGATTAAAACTATGTCTCTAAATACAGCAAAAGTAGAAAATGTTCTTTTGGGTGGCACAACAGTGTGGTATTTACCACAGTTGTCTCACAGTGCTTCCATCTCCAGTTTTGTTGCTATCCAGAGTGACTTGTTTGGAGTCTAAATATTCTCCATTATTCCATTTGGATTTTGCCCAGGTTCTAGAATTTTCTTCTGCATCTCAAGGACATGCAAAGAAGTGTAGTGACAATGTTCAATTTGTTTTTAGATGAGAAAGTGTGTGTTTATGGATGTGTGTGTGTGTGTGTGTGTGTGTGTGTGTGTGTGTGTGTGTGTGTGTGTGTGTGTGTGTGGGTGTGCCTAGATACCCATGTGACTGCATTTCATGGGGTGATACAGGGAACACTAGCATGGTTACTTGCAACTGTGCAGTATTCAGTTTGGGATGTGGTTACCTGTAATGGTGCAATATTCAGTTTGAGGATGTGAGGTTGATACAGGGAGCAGTCGGATGGTTACCTATAATGGTGCAGTATTCAGATTGGGGATGTCAGGTTGATACAGGGAGCAGTAGCATGGTTACCTGTAATGGTGCAATATTCAGTTCAGAGATGTGAGGCTGATATAGGGAGCAGTCACATGGATACCTGTAATGATGCAGTATTCAGTTCAGGGATGTGAGGCTGATACAGGGAGCAGTAGCATGGTGACCTGTAATGGTGTACTATTCAGTTCAGGGATGTGAGGTTTATTTTTTATTTTATTTAACATTTATTAAGTGGGAAAGTCCGATTTGGAACAAAGCCAATTTTCAGCGGAGGCTCGGGGGGAAATGCACTAGATGCATGTCTTTGAACGTGGGAGGAAACCGGAGCACCCGAAGGAAACCCACATGAATGCAGGGAGGACATGCAGACTCCAAACAGAAGGATTCCCAGCTGAGAATCAAACTAGAGAACCTCTTGCTGTGAGGTGACAATGCTACCACTGCGCTACTGCATCATCCTGTGACAGGGTGATATAGGGAGCAGTAGCAAGTGACCTGTAATGGTGCAGTATTCAGTTTGGGGATGTGGTAATAAGATGATAATGAAATCTTGTACCATGTGGCTTAGTTATGTTTATTTATTTATTTATTTACATTTGTTGACCGGGAGTGTCCAACCGGATGTAGGTCCCTTTTCAGCGGAGGCCCGGGGAGAAAAGCTCCACAGTTAAAATAAACAGACAGTAGTAACATTGGATTACATAGCGATTAACAATTTGATTAACATAGCAATTAATTACAAACATATTTACAGATGAAGAACATAGTACATCAGTAGACAACTAGAAACTTTATCTGCAAAGTACATAACAGACATTAACAAATGTTACAATAAGAAGTTCCTGCTGTATAATAAGTACTAGGCTTATGAGCATCTGAGCTTCCTATAATCAAGGTAGTTAGTGGGGTGGAAAGAAAGGTAGTGGTTGGATGGGGTGGGTGATATTCAAGTGGGAGTTGCAAGGGCATAACCAGCATGTTTTTAGGTGCGCTTTTAGTAAAGTTTGGAAGTGGGTGCATGATGGTACTGAGGTAATTGTGGGGGGGGGGGGTTTCCATAATTTGGCTATGGCACAAGAGAATAGTGCTTCACCAGCAGAGTTATTGGCTTTAGTGATCTGCAAGTGATTTTTGTTGCTGGATCTTAGTGGTCTGGTGAAGCGATAGGGTTGGAGTAGATTCTGGAGGGATGGGACATTTAGTGGATGGTTTACTAGTTTGTGGGCGAGTGAGAGTTGATACCATTGAAGGAGGTGAGGGAGTTCAAGCCAGCCCAGTTCAGCAAGTGAGAGACAGTGGTGACTATGGTAGAATGCCCATGTGGGGAATTTGGCGATTTTGTTGTAGCAGTCTCTAGCTTGTTTAGATCGCATTGCCTTAGGTTGGTATATATTGGAGAGGCATAAAGTAGGGTGGAGATAAGGTGAGAATTTGCTATTGAAATCTTTGCTGCTTTGGTGAGAAGTTGCTTATTTCTTTTTAACGCTCCTAGTTTTATGTGGACTTTTTTATGGTCATGAATATGTGAATGTCGAATTTTAGTTTATTGTCTATTTCCACTCCTAGCAATTTTGTGTGTTCAGTTGGGTATATAGTGGCATTGTCTTTTGCTGTGATGTTAAAGTGAGAGTTGTTTTGAGTATGTTTGGTGGGTTGGAAGATGAGTTGTTTAGTTTTGTTTGGGTTGAGTATTAATTGGGCATCGGATAACCAAGTTTCAACAGAGGAAAAGTCTTCCTGTGTGACTTTTTGCAGTTTGGGTAGGGTCTGGGCTGAGCAGATGATGGTTGAGTCATCTGCATATTGTATGAGTGTGCCATGTTTGGTGGCAGAGGCTAGATTATTGGTGAAACCAGAGAAGAGTAGGGGTCCAAGGATGGATCCTTGGGGAACCCCTATGGAGACTAGTAGTTGGGGAGATATGTCATTTTGCCATACAACGGATTGTTGGCGGTCAGACAGGTAACTCTGAAACCAGTTGGTGACTGATTGAGAGAAGGTTAGGTTACTGAGGGCAGAGATGAGTTGTTTGTGTGGGACCATGTCAAATGCTTTAGATATGTCTAGGAAAGTAGCAGAGGAGAGATAGCCATTGTTTTTATGCTGAAGGATAGTGTTAGTAAAGGAGAGTAAGGCAGTGGTGGTGCTATGGTTTGGTCAGAAACCATGCTGAGTATTGGAAAGGAGGCTGCTAGTAAGGAGGTAGCCTGAGACCTGAAAGTGTATGCATCTCTCTAGTATTTTGGAGAGCGGAGAGAGAGAATAGCTATGGGGCAGTAATTGGTTAGTTCTGTGGAGGGGCCACCTTTGTGGAGGGGAATTATATGTGATACTTTCCACAGTGTGGGAATGTAACTTTCTGACAGAGATCAGTTAATCAAGATGGATACTGGGTAGGCCAGAGCATCAGCTGCAATTTTTAGGTATTCACTTGGGAAGTTGTCTGCTGCTAATTTGGTGGGCTTAAGTTTAGTTAAGAGCTTTTTTATGTTGGAGGTGGGTACATGAGAAAAAGAGAAGGCAGTGGGGAGATTACTAGTTGAAGGTGTGGGTTGGAGGGGAGGGGGGTTGTCTTGTTTAGCTAGTGATAGTATGGTTTGTGTGAAGTGTGTGTTAAATGAGGTAGCAATATTTTCAGAGGAGTGAGGGATGTTAGGAGGAGGGGTACTGACTTTATCTGGGTGGAGGATGGAGTTTATGGAGGACCAGAATTGTTTGGGGCTGTGTTGGGAGGAGTCTAGGGCAGACTGGTAGTATTGGAATTTGTCCTGTTTTATTAGCTTTTTGACTCTATTGCGTAGTTCTAGGAATTTCTGTCTAGTTGAGGGGATTTTGGTTTTGCGCCAGTGCTCCCAGGCTTTATCCCTGTTTTCCATTTCTGACATAGTGGTTTTCTGTAGCCATGGGGAGGGTTGTGCTTTGGTTCTGGAAAGTCTTATGGTGGCATGGTAATTAAAGATGCTCAGGAAGGTAGTATTAAAAAATTCAACTGCATCAACAAGACTGAGGTACTTTAGAGGATCAAAAGTTTTTATGAAACTACAAAATTCTCTTTGAAATCACACACAAAAAACGCTAAAAATTTAATGAATAAAGCTTTCGGGTTATGATGATGAAGGGTGGATAACCCAAAAGCTTTATTCATTAAATATTTAGCGTTTTTTGTGTGTACTTTAGAGGATGCCAATTACATTCTTTGAGAGATGAGATGAATGTAAGTGGGTTAATGTTTAGTTTTTTACGTATTTGATGACAGATGACAGGTTTAGCTTGGTATAGGTATTTTTTAAGTAGGAATGTTGGGGAGTGATCACTGAGGCTATCTGATAAGCAGCCTGTTATATATGACTGGGGGCTCTTACTGACTAGTATCCAATCCAGGGTAGTATGCTTGCTGGAGTTTATTATTTATCCTGGTTGGTGACTGGACTAGTTGGGTGAAACCATGAAGGTTTACATGATGGGTTGGATGGTTGCCAGAACAGGATTGCTAGTCAGTATTGAAATCACCTAAAATTATAGATGTTCTTCATCTCACATTGCTGCAGTCCTTACTTCTGGGTAGTCCGCTGTCCTCGGTCGGCCCGAATACCAAAGTATTAGGCTGACGTCGGTCATGGGCGCCTAGATCTGACATCAGAGCATCAGGGTATAAAGGCGCATGACCGACGTCATATCCTCAGTCTTTTTTGCCGCATGGTCCGATGCAGAAGCAGTGTTGCAAGTGCCGTTCGGCGTTCTGAAATTTTTCGCTTGAGTTTCAGACCGATACCAAGTTGGGCTAAGTACCCCGTTGGGGAATATTTTTGTTTTTTCTTGCCTCAGTTACTTACCGGATGTCAGAAAAAGTGAATAATTGTATTTCTTGTGGGAAACAGATACCGCATAGGGATTACCACTCGCTTTGTATTCCTTGTTTGGGACCGGAGCACGACGTAGTCGGGTGTCGGTTTTGTGCTAGGTTTAATAAGCGCACTATAAAACGGAGGTTAGATTGTGCTAGGTTAGTCTTTGGCAAGAGGTGTAATTATAATATGCCATCGGATGTTCCGACGCCTGCTTCTACTAAGAAGCGCAAAGACAAATCTTTAAAGCCTAGGCAGGATGATTCGTCCGTTTCGGACGCCGGACCTTTAGAAGCTACAGTTGAACAGGTGGATCCGACTGAAGTTTCTGTTGAGTCCCAGGGGAAAACTTTGATTTTACAGGATGTGGCCTCTCAGGAGGCAGGTCAGGCTGAAGGGGCCTCTCAGGTTACTATTCTCCCTTCTATGCCTAAGGTGGTTAGGCCTTCTGCTACTGTTTCTAAGGCTCCTTCTAAGGGCAGGTCTGTCTTGCCTTCCTCTGGTGTCAGTTCTGGTTCTTCAGGGTCTGTGCCTAAAAAGCACATGCTTAAAATGGCAGAGGATTTGATTACTTTAATTAGAGGTTCTATGCCCCCTCTTGATAAAAGGCCCAGGATGGAGCCAGAGTTGGAAAGTTTGGAGCAGGCCTCAGATGATTCAGAGTCTTCTGCTGAAGACATTCAAGATTTCCTCCTTATTCTGATTCTGATGCAGAGGATTCCACTCCTTCTGCTTCTCCTCCAGAGGATTTTTCATTTTCAGAAACTCTGCATTCCATGAGGGAGCATTTTCAGTGGGAGGGACAGGATTACTCTGATTCACGGAAGAGACTTAGGGAGTTCTTGTTTTACCACAGCATAGACCCTTAGCTATACCTCCGGTTTTGGATGTTGTTTCAGATGTTTTTCGAAGCTTCCCTTAATCCAGATTCTGTGCCTCCTGCCCCAGTTAAACCGGACAGGTATTACAGGGTGCCTGAGGCTCATAAATATCTGTATAAGAGTCCTAGGGCAGACCCAGAAACTATTAGTCAGGGGCCTAAGGGTGTTAGAGCCTCTGTTGTTAAGAATCCGGTTCCTCTGGATAAGGAAGCTAGAGCTTTGGATAGATGGGGTAAGAAGGTGTATACCTCTTCTACTTTAGCAATGAGAGCTTTGAACTGCCAGTTTCATATGTTGAAGTATCAGAATTTCCTCCTTTCTCAGCTAAGGTCTAAAGTGGATGCTTTGGCAGAGGGCATAGAGTGTAAAGAATTGCAGGATTTAGTGCATGTTTCTGAACAGGTGGGTAAGCACTCTTTGCAATGTGGTTTTGATGCTTTACAGGCTTCTTCTAGGGTGGCTGCCACTGGTTCAGTTATTCGTAGGCAGGCCTGGCTTAAGGATCAGAATTTGTCTGAGCATGTTAAGTCTCGAATTCTGGATGCCCCTTTACAGTCTGAAGTTTTGTTTGGTCCTCCTGTGGAGTCAGTCTTAAAGAAAATGGAAGACAAGGCTAAGTCTATGCAGACTGTTAAAGATTTTGCAGGTACAACCTCCAAAGTTTAGTAGAAATTGGCCTACTAAGGGGTGGACGTACCCTTCTTCTGATTCTCAGTCTAGGGGTAGATCTAGGCGTGGTAGGGGCAGAGCTCAGAGTACTTTCAGGCCGAGACAATGGAGTTCGCCTGCTCAATCTGCTGGTGAGGGCAGGGGCCAGTCCTTTCGTAAACAGGCCCAATGACCTACATTTTCAGCTGCCAGATTCTTCTTGCCTGGCAGCTCCTTTGGGAGGAAAGTTGGCTCTTTTCAAGCAAAATTGGCATTTAGTCACCCAGGACAAATGGGTATTGGACATTATAAACCGAGGTTACAAGTTCTATTTCCATACCATGCCTCCTTTCAAAGGCATGCCAGACGTCCCTCCTCGGCAAAGGATAGAGGCTCGCAGACAACTTTCTTTACTTCTTCAAATAGGAGCTATACAGCCAGTTCCTCTGTCAGAAGTGGGCCTAGGATTTTATTCTCGCCTGTTTCTAGTTCCAAAGAAAGGGAACACGTGGAGACCAATTTTGGATTTATCTATCCTCAACACTTACCTGGACATTCCAAAGTTCAAGATGCTGACTTTACAACAACTTTTACCTCTGTTGGGAAAAGATCACTGGATGGTTACTCTGGATCTCAAAGAGGCTTACCTTCATGTTCCTATCAGGCCCAGTTGCAGGAGGTACCTGCGTTTTCGGGCTGGAAATTTACATTATCAGTTCTCTGCATTGCCCTTTGGCTTATCTACTGCCCAGAGTGTTCACAAAGGTTCTGGCTCCAGTGATAGCATTTTTCAGACTAAGAGGAATACAGATTTATCCTTATTTGGACGATTGCCTGATTATTGCACAAGAAAAGGACGAACTTCTTCATCATCTACAGTATGTGATGGCAGTGTTAAGATGCCTAGGGTATTCTGTGAACGAAACAAAGTCCAGTCTAGTACCCTCTCAGGACATGTGCTTTCTGGGTGTGAGACTGAATACAGCTTCCCAGATGGCCTTTTGACCCCGGACAAACAAAGAAGCCTTTCTCTTTATTTCCATCAAATGTCTCTACGGTCCAGGCTGACTGCAAGGACAGTCCTTCAAGCCTTGGGGTTCATGGCATCTTGTATTCTGGTGCTTCCCAATGCCAAATTGCATATGAGGAAGCTTCAATGGTATCTCAAAAATGTATGGACACAGCACTGCCAAGATCTAGACACTGTCATTCAGATAATACCTTGCATTCGGAAGGAGTTTTTGTGGTGGGCTCAGGAATGTCACCTAAACAAGGGACTCTCTGTGACCCGGCCAGAGGCGAGTCAGATTCTAATGACAGATGCCTCGGACAAGGCTTGGGGAGCACACCTCAATGGAAAATGGGTGCAAAACACGTGGCCTGTTAAACTCCAACATTTGCATATCAACTTGAAGGAAATGTTACCAGTCCAGTTTGCATTGATGGCTTTCAAAGATTTACTTCACCCAGGGCAGGTGTTGATTCAAACAGACAACACTACTGTCATGTGGTACATCAACAAGCAGGGGGGGAACCCATTCTTACCCTCTTTGCAGGCAAGCGATGATTCTGTGGGAAACTGCTCTCAATCTACACCTCAATCTTCAGGCAAGGTTTCTACCAGGAGCACAGAACTCCTTAGCAGATGTATTGAGCAGACAAATAGTGGATCCTCACGAGTGGAAATTGGATCCTCATGTATTTCAACAGTTGACAGTGTTATGGGGAACTCCAGACATAGATCTGTTCGCTTCTCCACTAAATTACCAGTTGCCAAAGTTTTGCACAAAAATGTTTCATCACACAGCTTGGAAGGTGGACGCTCTATCATTCAGTTGGAACAATCTGCATGTATATGCCTTTCCACCTCTGCCTCTTCTTCCCAAGGTACTCTTGAAGGCCAGACAAGACAAACCAACCATGATTTTGATAGCACCGGATTGGCCTCGACAACACTGGTATCCACTACTGAGGAGCTTAGTACGAGAACCTCCATGGCCTCTGCCTTTGATTCCGCACCTTTGTCACAAGAGGACAGTCACTTCCTCAATGTCAAGATTCAGTCTCTACATCTAACAGCCTGGCATATTCTGTTTTAGACTCTGGAGGGTCTCAGCTTCCACAACAAGTTTTGAATGTTATTTTGGAGGCCAGGAGGCCTAGTACCAGGAAAGTTTACGCTGATAAATGGAGGAGATTTTTATTTGGAGCAAAGGAAAGGACTTTGATGTCTCCAAACCTGATTTAAGTGTTGCTCTTCAATATCTTACTGAGTTATTGGACAAGGGTTTGTCTTTCTCCTCAATAAAGGTCCATGCTGCAGCCATTTCTGCTCACTATGATTGTGACCCTCCTTTATTCTCTCATCCTTGGTTTAAGCAATTTCTTAGAGGGCAAAGAATATAAGACCCCCACGTAGAGCTCCTACTCCTGCTTGGGATCTCAATTTTGTGTTGGAAAAACTTACTCTACAACCTTTTGAGCCTGCAGCTACTGCCGAGTTAAAGTATTTGTCATAGAAAACTGCTTTTTGTTGGCCATTACCTCTGCAAGAAGGGTTTCTGAATTACAGGCCCTCATGGCAGTGGAGCCTTTCCTAATTTTCATAAGGATAGGGTATCTTTGCGTACTAATCCTTCCTTTATGCCTAAGGTGGTTTCTAGTGTGGCCTTAAATCAAACTATTCATTTGCCTACTTTTTATGCAAACCCCCAAAATAAAGGGAGAAAATTTTGCATACTTTGGATACTCACAGGCAGTTGCGTTATTATTTGAGCAGAACCAAGGAGTTCAGACAGTCTCAGCAATTGTTTGTTTCTTTTGCTTTGGGTTCACAGGGTAAACCTGTTTCAAAACAAACTATTTCTAAATGGATTGGGTTTTGTATTTCTTTCTGTTATTCCCATCATGGTAAGGAGATTCCTGCGGAATCAGGCCTCATTCCACTAGGGCTACTGCTACTTCTACGGCCTTTCTAAGGGGTAGCTACAAAAGACATTTTGGAGGCAGCTACTTGGAGTTCAGTGCATACCTTTTCTAAACATTACCACCTTCCTCTTTATTCTAAGTCTAGGGCTGGATTTGCCACTGCAATTTTACAGCGCATTTTAGCGCCCCTAATGCTTTATGATTTTACCATCCTCCCTTTCCCATTGCTTTGGGATTCTACCCATAAGTAAGGACTGCAGCAATGTGAGATGAAGAACATAGTACAGTTTTGTACCTACCATAAATGTAGATGTTCGAAGATCCACATTGCTGCAGTCCAATTTACCCTCCCTCCTTCCCCACAGTAGTTAGACTTGGTGCTATGCTTTAGGTGATGGTTGTTGTTGGGCATGTTTTTGGGAGGTATTCTGTTTTTGGCTGTGGCCTTTCTGGTTTGGTCTTCTGACATCTGGGGCAAGAAAAGACTGAGGATATGACATCGGTCATGCGCCTTTATACCCTGATGCTCTGATGTCAGATCTAGGCGCCCATGACCGACGTCAGCCTAATACTTTGGTATTCGGGCCGACCGAGGACAGCGGACTACCCAGAAGTAAGGACTGCAGCAATGTGGATCTTCAAACATCTACATTTATGGTAGGTACAAAACTGTACTTTTCTTGGGGGAGATGGCGGGTAGACCAGCTGAGGAGGTTTTCTAGGGGAGGGATGTTTTGGCCAGGTGGGAAGTAGCATCCAGTTATGTTGATGGTTTTGTTTTGGTTTATTTTGAGGTTGGTATATATTATTTCTTCATTGCCTATTTGTGGAGCTGATGATTTTAAAGATCTGGATGTTTAGATGCTGTTTAAATATTATAGCTACACCGCCTCCTTTCTTGTTTGGCCGGTCTACTCATTGTATGCCATAACCGGTAGCGAGTATTTACTCACTGGTAATGTAAGGTTTTAGCCAGGTTTCTGTCAGGATGACTATGTCAGGGGAGTACAAGTCTATGGTGGCATGGAGTTCATGGACTTTGTTGGATATACTTCTAATATTTAGGCTTAGTAGAAGGAAGTCACTTGGCTTTCTATTGGCTGTGATATGGGAGAAGTTGTGGTTTCTAGTCTGAATATGAGGATTGGGGTTGGAGATGGTAGGGCCAGGATTGGGGTGGATGTCTCCACTTAGGGCTAGTTTTGATATGCATGAGGTTATTAGTTTTCTCAGTTTTTGAATGTGTTTGTTTATTAGGGAAACTTTATGATTGTGCTCTGTGGGTAATATGTATGGTGGGAGGGTTACTATGTTAAGTTGTAGGGATGCTTTATGTTTGAGTAACATAGTTTGTAGAATATGTGGGGGGTGCATAGGGATGGTTCTTGAGTTGGTGGGAGGGGAGCTGAGTGAGGGTGAGACATGAGTGGTGGTGTGAGTAGTACAGTGGTAGTGGTTGAGTGGGGGAATGATGGAGCTTTGGCAGGATGTAAGATATGCAAGGATAGTGCTTGCAGTGAGCATAGGTAAGGTATGCTTATACATGTTAGATGAGGAGGTGTGATAGTAGTGGGAAGATGGAGGAGGTAGTGTTGGGTTAGCGCTGTAGTTGGCTATTGGAAAGATGGGTGGGGTTTGTGAGTGTAATAAAGGTAGGACTACTGGGGGCAGGAGGGAATAGGGGGCAGGGTGGGGAGTGAAGCGGGTAGAGACTCTGTTAGTAGCTCTTATGAGGTGGCTGGAAGCAATCAGGTAACAGAGTAAACTGATAAATGAACATATGATAGTGACAAAGGGTGGTTGTAGTTTTAAAAATGGTGCCTGCCACAGGTAATATTTATTAACTTTGGGACTGGCTTAAGGTAATAAACAGGGAAGGGCGAGAGGGCGAACAAGGGTGTGAGCAGGCAGTTCTTTTGTACTGCTGCTAATGAGCCAAAGCAAAGACAAGTTTGTGTTTATGTTCATGTCTCTGAATCATGGTATAATGCTGCTGCGCACTTGAACAATCAACATTGTCCACACAGCTCTGGCAGTGATATGATTTCTAAATCTCATCCAAAACATAACCTAAAATATTTTGATCATGTGCACAAGGGAATTCTGCTCTAAAGACCTTAGTGTCCAAATGTGTATGAGTGTTCTGCATCTGCACCTATAATAGTAACTCATAACAGTTAGGCTAAACGTTCATGAGCTAAATTCATTTGGGGTATTTATTTTACCTATCGTAAGTTAGATTTTTTTTTCTTTTAAGTATTCTGTCTGTGAAACTGGTTATTATTTTTATTTTCTTTGTGCAATAATCTATGCATTTGCTTATTAAAGTTGTATTAGTATTGCTTTGACATATTTATTATCAGTGTAATTCATTTTCAGTATCTTATGGTTGAGA
>NC_056751.1:691106415-691113727 GCF_019279795.1 Protopterus annectens
GACACAAAGATTATGTGGTTTAGCAACAACTAGGCGGGTACAAGTGAACCATCCCAAAAACACTACTGCTTCTTTCTCCATGTTCAAAAAAAAAATGGAAAGAAAACGAGCAAACAGCACAACTGATGAAGACGTTTAATGAACAAAACAAAATAAAATAAAGGTGAGCACTTTCATATATGCAATACTTCTTCAGACCAACTAACAAACACATTAAGCTGCATCAATAAATAGGCAAATCAACCCTCGTCACTGTTACCATAACAACTAATTAATGTTACCATAACAACTAATTAGTGTTTAAGCTTCCATGAAAGCAAGTAAGGTTTATGTGAAAAATTATCATTCAGACCAAAGCCTCTAGCTGCCTGCAGGGTGATGATCCATTTCAATTCATTGTTCTCTGTTTTGTTAACAAGACATCCTCCCGTAATACTCTTAGATGTTAATTGTACCACTCTAAAGAGAAATAGGTTCATAGGTTCATATGTAAGCACTAGGCTATCTGCCCAGGGGCATTTATAAGCCTAGCCAAAATGTGTTGGCTTTCGCCACCCCCTTAGATTAGTTCCCTGTGCCTCTGTCCAGCAGAGCCATTAGTTCCCTGTGCATCTGTCCAGCAGAGCCACTGCAGTGATCCCCGGGGTAAATTTTCTGTTTCCCATCCACCCGTCAAGGTTTCTCTTAAAGAGTGTTGGTGAGGGGCTTTGCCTGATATATATTGGAATCCTGTTCCAAAGCATGGGGAGTCTCTGGGATAGGAATCTATCCCTCCAGCATGTCCTATTTATCGTTGTAGTGAGGTTTATATCTCTAGAGCGTGTGGCTCTCCTGGATTTGTTTTTTTTTTTAGGTGGAGCATGTCCATCAATTCTGGGTTGGACATGGCCTTGTATGTCAGGCAGAGATCACCTCTGAGTAAGAGGTATGCAACTGAGTACAGCTGGAGTTTCTTGAGTCGGGCTGCATAGGGCATCTGTTTGAGGAACATCTGGGTGAAATTAGAAGGAAGGTAAGGACGAATGCATTGAGTAAGCATGTTACGTCCAATATTAATCATACTTTTCTCTTTAGATTGGTACAATTAACTTCTAAGAGTATTTGGGGAGGTTTTCAGATTTTTCTGAATTCTGGGCTGTTTGTAATTTCCTGTGTTGCCCAGACCTTTCTAAAATAGAGGGAAGCTTCTCTGTTCATCAGTGAGAGTGGTGAGCTTTGGAATAGCCTATCTGTCGCTGGAGGAGTGGTTTCAGCCCAGAAACTGTAGTTTTATTGGCAATTTTGGACTAGTTCTATCCCTTTCATGTTTCTGTTTAAAAACCCATGTTTGCACAATTTTTGCACTTGTATTAACTCAGCAAGAGCATGTCTGGGTGTGCCCAGAGTCCTACAGCAGCAGAGAGAGAAAAGGCGACTTTGAGTGGATTAAGCACCTCTGTTTTGCTTTTTATTACGTGTTTTTGCTAGCCTCATTATTCCGACCACTTTTTTATTAACTTTGCAACTTATCTGAACTGTTTTTTTTTTAAATCTAATACTGTTTGCACTTTAAATTATTGTTTTTTAAGTGTTTTTCATCTGTTTAACTGTAAAGGGCTACACACTCAAGTGTGATAGCTTGTTTTCTGTGTTAAAAGTGCTTTTATTGCTGTATTTGCTTTAACTTAAAAAAAATCCTATCCCTCTACTCGTTTTTCACCTTTCTAGAACTAGTAAAGTCCATTTTTCAAATTTTGCTGAATTGTGGGCTGTTTGTAAGTTCCTGTGCTGCCCATACCTTTCTAAGATAGAGGGAAGGTTCTCTGTTCATCAGTGATAGTGGTGAGCTTTCGAACAACCTATCAGTCGCTGGAGGAGTGGTTTTAGCCCAGTAACTGTAGTTTTATTGGCCATGTTGGGCTATTTCTATCCCTTTCATCTTTCTGTTTGAAAACCCATGTTTGAGCATTTTGCACATCGTGCAGTGCCATTTAACTAGGGTAATCTATTCCTGGCGCCATAAAGTCTGCTCTTCAAAGTTTCTCTTAGAACTAGCCAATTTCTTAAGTTTAGCACTTGAATCTGCTTCTTCAAGCTCAGCAGTTGTTCAGAACTTGTAAGCACTAAATAGTTACAAATTATTACAGCACTCAACCTTCCTCTTTACCTAGAGGAAGACATTTTTTGTACTTACTTTCCTCACTTGTCTGGAGGAAAATAGATTTTTATTCCGGCATGTCCAAGGGTCAGCTCCCAGTGTTTTCTCATGTGTACCTGATGAATCTGTGCATCTTGGGGCAATGTAGCAATTGCATCATGTACACAGACAACCCTCTCCTCCTACCACCCATCACTATAACCTGTGAGATGCACTTATCTAGCCAAACTGGAAGGAAAGCTCTCTTCAACCAGAACTGAACTCGTCAGTCAAGAGGAGAAGGTTAACACTTGCACCACACCATGGTCATCACATAGTCTCACTTAACCTATACCACCAAAACCCACACATTCAAACACAAAAACATTCACTGGGGCTCTCAATAATAATCTACCCAAGCAATAGACACCTCCAAAGCAGAAATGCAGGCAACCTCCACCCCTCAACACAACCCAACAGACACACAACCCACAGACTCAGTGTGCCACCCAACCACAGCCCATAAGGCAAAACAACATACCCAACACATTAGTCATAGGTGACTCTATAGTCAGGAACACTGATGTCCAACTCCCCAGACTAAACAAGGAGAAGGTTACTGTTAGCTGCCTGTCGGGTGTCATGATCCACCACATAACCCAAGCACTCAGGTCACTCCACAACAAGTACAAATATAACTCTGTCATTGTTCATCTTGGTGTGAATGACCTGAGATGTACCTCCCAGGACTACATGAAAAGAGACATGGAAGAGCTCTCAAGGCAGGTATGACCCTAACCCTGAGTAGCATTCTACCTTCATCCACAATAATACAGCAGTACAAAGACAAAATGATTGACTTCAACAATTGGCTAAGCTTCTGGTGTCATTCTAAGGGGATCCAGTATCTGTCCACCTGGGATGACATGGTCTACAGGCCACGATGCTTTGCCAGAAATTGCCTGCACCTATCACCCCTGGGATTCCGGATACTGACTAAGGCTCTTGCTGCCCCTATAGGGCCTTTTTTAGGCAAGGTTTAAATGACAAACCCACGAGCATAACAGGTACAGGCAAGCAAAAACTGTGGGTAATGCTACTCAACGCTAGAAGTCTAAACCTCAAAATGCACTCACTCACTTGAGGTGCCCCTTAAAATAGAGAACATCGATATTTGTGTAGTGGCTGGAACCTGGTTCAAGACTCCAGAGAGCACCTCTGCATTACCAGGCTATAACTCATACCATACCTTTCGGCCAGCTAACCTGGATCGGAACACCAAAGGCAGAGGTGTGTCCTTATTCATTAAGGATATCCACACCTCCAGGCTAGTTGCCCAACATAATGCATCTGAAATTATCCAAGTGCAACTAACTCTGGGCAAAACTGCAATCCAAATTGTAGCTTGCTACAGATCCCCCACCATGCCCCAGGATACCCACTCCTCTTTTCTTGATATACTGGAAAATATTAGGGTTCAACCAAGCACCCTAATAATGAGAGATTTCAACTACCCCACCATTAACTGGGAAAACTACACATGTACTAATTCCTTCACTCAACGCTTTCTAGAATTCATAACTTCCAATGCCCTGGATCAACTTAGCCACACCCCCACCAGGGACACCAATGTCCTAGACCTAGTCATTACCAACATGAGTGACCGGTGTTCCACACCTGAAGTCAACTCCTCATTGGTCAGATCTGACCATAAGCTAATCACCCTAGATATCCACATCCCGCCCGCACCCCCCATTAAGGAAACCATGGTAAAACATTTCTCCAAAGCCAACTTCATGCTTCTTAAGACAGAAGTGGCAAACTTCATGGCACCCATGCAGATGGACGATACAGTTATGACTACTGAATCCTACACAAATGCACGTTTTAAGCACTTACAAGAGTGCATAGATTGTGCTATCCCCAACAGAAACAAGACACTATCCTCCAAAGAAAGGAAGCCAATCAGGTGGTCCACTGCTATAAACAAACTCTACAACAGAAGGAAGAAACTGTTGCAAAAGAGAATAAAATCAGATGAGTATAGGAGCTCCCTGGCCAGACTCAGTAAGAAGCTGAGATCCCTCATAAAATCCTCCAAATCCAGCTATGAAAACAAGATTGCCATCCAAGGACAACCACAAAGCATTCTATAGCTATGTCAAGAATCTAAATGGCAACACCCAGATCTGCTCTGAGTTACAGCACAATGGCATGAAATTTACAGAACCAACTGATATCGCCAACATCCTGGCTGATAGGTTAAGTGCTAACATTACCCCCCTCATCCCCCTAAAGGACATATATCAATACTGAAAGAATGCAGAGCCCCTGCAATCACAACTGTGCAGGTAAAAACTGCACACTCCAAAGCCAAGAACACAGCATCCATGGGACGGGACAACATCCCGGGCTGCGTTCTACACAAACTTCAGAACGAACTGGCCCCCCAACTAAGCACTATGTTCAATCATAGCCTCACATCAGGCTTAGTACCCATTGAATGGCACAAAGCAACAGTTATACCACTCCACAAAGTGGGAGCCACCACAGACCCCAGGAACTATCGCCTATTAGCCTGACAAGCCTGGCCTGCAAGGCCATAGTACATCATCATGGAACTCATAAACAAAGACATTGGCAACCTTCAGACTCTGGACCCCACCCAGTTCATGTTTGTGAAAGGCAGATCATGCCTCCTGAACCTGATCGACTTCTTTGAAACAGTCACCAAAGCAGTAGATGAGGGTAAGGCAGTGCAAACAGCCTATCGTGACCTTGCCAAGGCTTTCAACACCATCCCCCATTCTGGAATGATAGATAAACTCACTAAATTGTGTATTAATCCATATGTCATAAGATGGGTCAGCAACTGTCTCACTGACAGAACCCACACTGTAAAAGTAGCAGACTCCAAATCTGATTTCAAACTAGTGGAGTACTACAGGGTTCAGTCCTGGGCCCTCTCCTGTTTGGTATATACTTCTCTGAAGTATTGGCTAACACAGTGACTGCAAATTAGGTGCCATAGTTGAGTCTCCAAATGATGTGGACATCCTACAGAAGGGCCTCACTGAGACAGATGCCTGGTGTCAGAGCCATGGCCACAAGCTCAATGCCAAAAAGTACATTGTCATCCCCTTTGGAAAAAACTCTGTACCCATGAACTACCACATAAGTGGCAGTCCACTTAATGCCGAAGGTGTAATGAGACGTTGGGACGCAGGTGGGCAGTAGTCTCTCCTTTGATAATCACATCGCCACAATAGTCAGGAAATCCTTCTACGTGGCACACCTCATCACAAAAGGGTTCTCATCCAGGAAAAAAGAGGTCATTGTTCCCCTCTACTCAGCTCTCATTAGACCCATTATTAAGTACAATGCCCCTTTTGGAATGTACCTCACAAGACATCTGCAACAGCTGGAGAGGCTATAGAAGTACATCACAAAGAGGATTATGGGACTCAAACAGATGCCCTACGATGATGTCTCAAAAAACTCCAGCTTTACTCCATAGCATATCACCTACTCCGAGGTGATCTCTGCCTAACATACAAAGCTATGTCAAACCCAGAGCTGTTGGACATGCTGCACCTAAAGAAATCCCAATCCCCCCAGATACAAACTCTAGGACCTAAACCTTGTCACCACAGTAAACAGAACATGCTGGAGGGGGATAGATTCCTGTCCCAGAGCCTTCCCATATTCTGGAACAAGCTACCTATCTATGTCAAGCAGAGTTCCTCATTGGTACTCTTCAAGAAAAATCTTGATGATTTATTTATTTATATTTATTTATTGACATTTGTTAACCGGGTTAGTCCAACTGGGTTTTGACCCATTTTCACTGGAGACCCCAGCAGAAAAGCTCCAGAAATATGTAAAATCAATTTTGATAAAGAGAACAGTAATAAACCTCAGGTTACATTCATACAGAATAGTAATAAACCTCAGGTTACATTCATACAGAATAGTAATAAAACTCAGGTTACATTCATACAGAATAGTAATAAACCTCAGGTTACATTCATAGAGGATAGTAATAAACCTCAGGTTACATTCATACAGAATAGTAATAAACCTCAGGTTACATTCATACAGAATAGTAATAAACCTCAGGTTACATTCATACAGAATAGTAATAAAACTCAGGTTACATTCACACAGAATAGTAATAAACCTTAGGTTACATTCATACAGAATAGTAATAAACCTCAGGTTACATTCACAGAGAATAGTAATACACCTCAGGTTACATTCATACAGAATAGTAATAAACCTCAGGTTACATTCCTACAGAATAGTAATAAAACTCAGGTTACTTCCTACAGAATAGTAATAAAACTCAGGTTACATTCCTACAGAATAGTAATAAACCTCAGGTTACATTAATACAGAATAATAATAAACCTCAGGTTACATTCCTACAGAATAGTAATAAAACTCAGGTTACTTTCTACAGAATAGTAATAAAACTCAGGTTACATTCCTACAGAATAGTAATAAACCTCAGGTTACATTCATACAGAATAGTAATAAACCTCAGGTTACATTCATACAGAATAGTAATAAACCTCAGGTTACATTCATACAGAATAGTAATAAACCTCAGGTTACAGTCATAGAGGATAGTAATAAACCTCAGGTTACATTCATACAGAATAGTAATAAAACTCAGGTTACATTCATACAGAATAGTAATAAACCTCAGGTTACATTCATAGAGGATAGTAATAAACCTCAGGTTACATTCATACAGAATAGTAATAAACCTCAGGTTACATTCATACAGAAAAGTAATAAACCTCAGGTTACATTCATAGATAATAGTAATAAACCTCAGGTTACATTCATACAGAATAGTAATAAACCTCAGGTTACATTCATAGATAATAGTAATAAAACTCAGGTTACATTCATAAAGAACAGTAATAAACCTCAGGTTACATTCATACCGAATAGTAATAAACCTCAGGTTACATTCATACAGAATAGTAATAAACCTCAGGTTACATTCATACAGAATAGTAATAAACCTCAGGTTACATTCATACAGAATAGTAATAAACCTCAGGTTACATTCATAGAGGATAGTAATAAACCTCAGGTTACATTCATACAGAATAGTAATAAACCTCAGGTCACATTCATAGAGAATAGTAATAAACCTCAGGTTACATTCATATAGAATAGTAA